>NC_067485.1:61513918-61616958 GCF_947179515.1 Apodemus sylvaticus
GAGCTCTAGTGTGGTAGAGGTTTCTGGGGGCCTAGGAGAGGGAGAGCAACAAAAAAAGCAACATAGTCTAGTGAACGTTGGTGTGTGTGTGTGTGTGTGTGTTCCCCCATGTAGCCCTCTTCCTCAGCCTTCTACCACACCCCAGCCTATTTCACTACTACAACACTAAAGTTTTAAAATATCTAATCCAATGAGATGTGGACAAGTATTGAAAATGAAGAAATGAAAAGGTTTTAATGTCATGTCCCATTATACCTGTTTGGGTAATAACTCTCAAAGCCTCAGAGCCTGAGAAATGAACCACCTGCTGGAAGAAAGATCCAGGTGTCCAGGTTCATTGCAGGTGTAGAAAACCTGCAATATTAGCAATCTAATCTGTGTCCATCAACAGATAAAAAAGGACCACCAGAGTGAAATTATGGACCTAGGAACAGGCCCACTTACAGACACTACTGAAACTATATGCTAGAAGGAGTTTTAAAAGTCAGTAGTGAAAGAATGAATGTTTACATTTAAAACTTTTATTATTTTACGTACAAAGATATTTTGTCTGCATGTATGTCTGGGCACCACATACGTGCGAGTGCAAGGGCCCATGGAGGTCAGAGGGCGCATCGTGTCCTCTGAAACTGGAGTGTCAGGTGCTTGTGCATCGTGCGAGGGTGGTCAGAACAGAATGTGAGTCTTCTGGAATGGCAGCCAGTGCTCTTAACTACTGAGCCCCCTTACTAGCCCAAGAATGGATGTGTTAAATGAGACTATTAGTTTGCAAAGCGGTAATGTCAGCTTCTTTAACACACAGCACCAACAGAAGTATGTTCTAGATGGTTTGACAACAAATCTAAAGAGGAAAGTTTTCTTTCTTAAAAAAAAAAATTGAAAAGATTTTTTTCTCATAAAATTCATTCTGTCCACAGTTTCCTCTCCCTTTACTCCTCCAATTTTCCCCCCAGCACCTCCCTTCTCTTCCAGATCAACTCCCCCTCTGTTTCCTCTTCAGAAAACAGCGGGACTCCAAAGGATGACAGCCAAATGGGACAAAATAAGCTACAATAAGACAAGATGAAAGCCCTCATGTTGATGCTGGGCAGTGCAACTCAAGAGGAAGGAAAAGGTCTCAAGAGTAGGCAAAAAAGTCAGTGATCCCCCCCCCCCACACACACACACACTGTTAGGAGTCCTACCAAAACACCAAGCTCACAGCCACGACATGTATGTAGAGGACTCATGAAGGCCCTGTGCTTGCAGTTTCAGTTTCTGTGAGCCCATGTGTGCTCTGCATGGGCCATGTTCTCCTGGTGTCCTCCATCCCCTCTGACTCCTGCAATTTTTACTCCCGTCTTCAGCCAGGTTCCCCAACCTCCAAGGGGAGGAACCTGATGGAGACCTCCAATTTAGACTCTCTCTGCATAATGTCTGGCTGTGGGTCAATGCACCCACTCCCATCTGCTGCTGGAGGAAGCCCAGAAGAGGAAAACTTTGAAACAAAATTAACAAATCCATTCAACCATTGTGGGATAGACAATTCATTCTTTAAATAGAAAAGCGTAAACCTACAAGGAAAATGTTGATATAATTTCTATATCATATGTTTTATATAAAAGTTACCATGAAGAAAATGAAATGTCAAATAAGTTAGAAGTGTATTTTTATATTGAAGTAACTTCCAGAAGAATGCTTTAGAAATCAGTAAGAAAAAATAGCAACAGCAACAAAAACAACAAACTTGAGTCAAAGGACTCACTGTTTTCTGGTGGGTGTTTATAACATCACTTTGAAAGTAATCTTGTTTAGTAAAGTCTAGTGAAAATGAACAGTGTGGACTTCGTGATCCAGAGATTTCCTTTCTAGAAAAGGACCTATATATGAATACAACTCCCAAGTAAAAATGTATTGTTCGCCACGGCCATGCTAAGGACCCATGGGAGTGATGCAGCCTTTCTGGGTAAGGTTCAGAAGGATGGCAAAGTCTTTCTCCTGTCCAAATGTGAATGTTGCTAGTGTATGCAGAAAATATCCACTACAGCTTTCTCCTTCAGAGTCTTTACAGCATGAAGACTGTTTTCCTATAGAGACTGCTGCTGCCATACACCAACTGAACCTTGTTCAGCTGTGAATATATTATAGCCCTGCCTCCTTGTTTGTCTGTATGCAATAACACCACCTCCTTCTTCAGCTCTATGAAATAACCCCATCTCCATGCCCAACTGTATATAAAAATGACCTGGGTTTCCAGGTGCTGCAGCTTCTTATGCAAAAGCCCACATCACCAAAACTAACTAACTAACTAACTAACTAACTAACTAACTAACTATATTCTATATCCATGTGTCTGTCTTTTTTTCAAATTCTCTTGTAATTCCAGTCAGGTAAATCTCTGCAAGAATGTGGTCGACCTAGAACAACTTGCACACATACACAAGAAGATGTGCATAAAGCTGGTCTTAGCAGCCCTCAGATTGTTAAAAAATACAAATACCTTACCAAGAGCATATCAACAGAGATTAACAAAGTTCCATGCAGAAACTCTGATACACTGACCAGATCCGTGTCTAGCAACAGGACCAGGACAAAGGTTGGAGAGAAACTTTTCTTCTGGAATGATCAATGTGTGTAGACAATTTTCCATAACTATTTCCAAGGTTCTATACTGATGTCAGAAATTAGAGTCCTTATTGGCCTGGACAGGTTTCTCCTGTTGTGTCAATGGTTAGGATGAATGTTACTCTCACACATATACTGAAATACATGTGTGACTCACAAGAGATCTATTGTTAATCTCCTTCAATCTCCAAAGCCTGGGACCTTCAATTTAATCATATATATTACTGAAAATTCAACAGGAAATTCAGATGAATATAGATTCAGTGTTTGTGATGACAGCAGCTCTCTTTCCCAGTATGATTAGGCATTGGAGCTAGTAGTTGACCCGCATGAATGCAATCTGTGTCCTTAGGAGAATAAACAAAAAGACACCATTTCCATACCATGCAAGGATGTAACAAAAGTCTTTTGAATTAAAAAGAGGTCCTTCACCAGAACCTGATCCTGGCATATTGTGAACTTCTTGTATTAAGAGCTGTGAGAAATAAATGTTGCTGCTTAAGAAAAAATATGCATATGTATATCATATGTATATGTGTATATATATACAGACACACATATACACACATGGAGAGAAGTATATGTGTATATATATGTATCTATAGGTATCTTCCTAAGAGTTAATTTTAAAATAAACTTGTAGTTATTTTAGATTTCCAGAAACATTGCAAAAATATTACAGATTAGTTCTCATGCACCATCATCCAACTTCTAGTAGCATCATCGTATACTGTGAACAAAGGTTCCAAAAAGATGGGTCATGTTCCCCTGAACCTCCCACAAGGCTGATTAGGTGAACAGAGCTTCAGTGTCTGTGGAAAGTTTGGAATGTTACAAAGTCCACTTCCAAGTTTTCTTGGGGGCATCTCTAACCCTCTTAATAGCTATTTATTACCCTCCTCTGTGTGTAAGTTAATATCTCTGTGAACACTGGGTAAATCCTTTGGAATGCATAAACCGACACCTAGTTCTGCCAACTAACAGGCCAAGAATAGCATCGGATAGCATCTGCGGCTTACAGCAGAGATTTCACCACTTTGCTCTAACATACCTACCTGCTGTTCCTACCAATGTATTTGAAAAGTGCCCTGATTAATGACTTTCTATGTTGCGTTATTATAAAAATGTCATCAAATTTTGTCAGTTTTGCTAAGGACCAGTCTGATCGTTAATGTTAATTGTTTTCTTGACAAGATAGAGAATCCCCTGGGAGATGGATGTCTGGACACGCCTGTAGAGAATTATTTGGATTAAGTTCATTGATGTGTGGAATACCCATCTCAATTGTTGGTGGGGCTATTCCCTGGGCAACAGAACGAGAATGTATCAAGCAGAGAAAGCAGTGGCTTGCATTCACCCTCTCTCTTCCTCATCGAGAATGCAAAGTGAGCAGCCTCTATAAGCACCCACCTCCTCGACTTCCCTCCAAGGCTTAAATAAGCCCTTCTCTCGTGTTTGATAGAGCAGTTTATCACAGCCACAAGAGACGAAAACAAGAGAGCCTGTTTATTTCTACGTCTGCTCACCTCTGCTTTTTCCTCAGTTCCACCACTTTCTCAAACACAGACCTTTCTAATGTCTGAATAGTTTCACAGTGAGGTTTGCCAGCATCTGTTTGAGCTATTTCTTTTCCTTCCTTTTCATTCTTTTCTTTGTTATGCGATTCTTCTCCTGACTCACGACTGGTCTATTTAAATTTTTTCATTTTATTTTTAATAATATCTATAAGTACATGTCTAGTTGAGGCTTAATTAAGGCAAATTTCTTTGGGGGTATGCTCTCATACCCCAAAGAAAACACTAAGTTATAGGCTGTTGAAAGTTGGTCAAGGTAAGTTCTATTAACTGAACTCAGGCGTTCCGGAAGAGATGGAGGTGCTTTAATCTATGGAGTCATCGCTCCAGACCCATGGTTGTTTTTTTTTTTGGGGGGGGGGTGTTGTTTGATTTTTTTTATTTTTCTTATTACTCTGGATTTTCTTGCTAGGAGATGTCACATTTTTAACTAGTAAGAGGAACAAAGGACAAGCCAACCTACATCTATTCCTTAAAAGTCTCTATAAGGGCCGTAGCCTTGGGCCATGTGTGTAAGTACACACTTGCTTGGACCACAGGAAGCTTAAGCCAGCAAGCCTGGCATTTCAGCTTCATCTTCCAACTTCCCTCCTTCCCCAAGAGCCTGCCTGTCGCCCACTACCTTGATGGCATTACTTCTGGCCAGAACAGTACTGGCTTGTAAAGTTGAACAGTTCCTAAATTGAAAGTGGTACGAGTGGCCCATGTGGCTGGCAGGTCACCAGGCAGTGACTTCCTGCTTCTTTGAATAAAATTGAGTAGAAGAAGATTCACCACGCTTGTAGTCAGCTATTCATGGGCTCTCCAAACCCTGGAGTTTGGGCTGCAGCTACTCTTGCCATAGCATTCTGGTGTGTGAACCGAGGCTTGGTGGCTAAGTAGGTGCTGAGGTTGAGATGCTTGGTTGAGGAAGAGGCAGCTGTGTGCACTGGTGACTCACCTCAGATGTATCCTCAACACACCCCATCTACCTTAAAGACAGAGGCTTCTAAACACCTGCAAGGGTGGGTCTTCTTTCCTGGAAGGGTGACCTAGAGCCACTTGCTCTTCATCCTGACATCTTCCTTGGATAGACTTACCTTAAGCATTCTGGCTAAGCTGGGTCTCACTTCCTCCAACTTAGTGTTCCTGGGTTCGGGTGATTGCCAGCCCTCTAGGTATACAGGCCACGTATCTGTGTCACTGGAGTATCCCCAGCACCCACAAGTGTCTGCTCCCAGGAGTGTTCCCAATAAACACTGGGCAAGTTGATGCAAGGATGTCTGTGAACCACCTCACGGGTGGAAGAACAGGTCCAAGGGAGAAAGAAGCTGAATGCGTTTTCTAGACCCAGGGATGCCTCCCTATGTGACAGTCTACCTTCCACTGTGAAAACATTAAACCAGGCGAGAAGCCATGTTTTTATTAGCCTATTTAAAGAATCAGGCTGATTTTTTTTCTCAGTGTGCATGCCAACCCAGAGTGTTAGCACTATTTTAACACCAGGAATTTCCCTGGCAGCCTGCCTGGCATTTCACCAGCCAGGAACTCTCTAGTTGCTTTTGGGGTAACCCCTCCACCCACTTATCCATCCCTTTCCAGCTCCTTTCCCCCAATTCAATCTCACCACATTCTTTTCACTCTCATCAAGTTGATTCCCAAAGAACCATAAACCCCCAGAGAATATTAGTATGACAGGTGCTGGGAAAGAGTTGCCTAACAGTAGAGAAAAGGCTATCTTCCTTTGTTTGCTTTCTTTTTTTTTGAGAACAGAAAGGTACTTGGTTACAAAAGCACAAATAATATTTGACAGCCTGTGGTAGCCTTCCTTGCCAATATAAACTCATGTGTTTCACAGGATGTCTGTTCCCTGACATTGATTCAGTATGACAACTTCTTTATTGCCAATCCAAAAGAATCCCTGAGAAATGCCAGTGCACTGCAGTCAGGGAGGGCTAACGCTCAGCCTTGGGGAATTCTTAACAGTACAAGGAAGGCCTGCATTAAGGCCCTGGCTGGCTATCATAAGTCACTGTGAACTTACAGACTATCGATTAAAGGCAAGTGAAAGCAGGTAGGGATGGAGGGTTATGGGATGACCTTTGTCCTCAGGGTAAACGAATGAACATAATCTTGTTTTAGTTTTCTATTGCTAGGAATGCTAGGCCAGCCACACAGGAGAGAAACAAATATTCCAAAGGAAACATCCGTGACATGCAGGTTCAGATTGTGTCACTGTATTTACGAAGGACGGTGAACTGGAACTAAGATGCTTGACATCCTGGTTGGCCTCACTGTCAGGGCTTGGAAGACTGCTTTCTCTGCTATTCTTGTGTTGCTGTAATCATTCCTGTGTCAGAGCTGCAGTAGGCCATTCTTTATTTCCTGCCGTTGAGATACAGTAGACTAGGAATGTACCTCTTTTGCACACACAGGCTCTTGACGTGAGCCCTGGAACTATAAAAATATTACCTTTGGCCCCCATTTGTTTTTTTTTATTTAAAATATTATTTTATGTGTATGAGTGCTTTGTCTGAATGTATGTCTGTGCACCACTGAAACATCTGATGTGTGTAAAGGACAGAAGAAGGCATTGGATTACCTGGAACTATAATTCTATACAGACATCTGTGAGCCAGTATTGGGATACTGGCAAGCAAACCACAGTCCTCTGCAAGTGCGGCAGGTCCTCTTACCCAGCTCTGCAGCCTCCAGATGTACCTGTTCCTTTTGGTACTTACAGGCCTTCTTCAATGGATGATACCAAGTGCTCTTTGAAATCGGAGTGAAGAAGGCGGATAGCATCTCTGGGACGTTTAGAATGCACAGCCTAAGTTGTGGGTCCTTCCAGGTACATGCACTCTTTCCTCCTTCATCCTGAACACTTTCCTCAAATGGAGGAACCATGGGGCTTTAATGCTGGAGAAAGGAATGGACAGTGCTGCTGTTGGATGTGAAATTACCCCTTTGATGGCTTGTATGCCTCAGATGGTAGGGCGATTTGGGAAGATTCTGGAATCTTTAGGAGGCAGCATTTCCATGAAGGAATTGGGTCACTGGGGTGGGAATTGAAAAGATTGACGCGTTAGAACCTAGGCCTGATCTCTGTATGCTTTGATTCCTAAGTGTGGATGTGATGTGAGCAGCCCACCTCTTGCTTCTGACATGTTGCTTTTCCCACATGCCTTCTATGCCTTGATGGACTGTAGTCCTCTAGAATTGTAAGACAGAATAAGCCTATTCTTTTATGAATTGCTTTGGTCAAATTCTTTTAACATCTGAGCAAGGGCATAATAACTAACACAAACTGTCAAGGAGCACGTGGGAAGCGAGGAAGGATGAGGAGGGAGGCAAACTCATGGAAAGGTGAGTGGAGGCTCCAAGGATGCCTTGACTGTCCTGGGCTGATGGTTTTATGTGAGTGGTTCCTGCATCTGGCTTTTTGAAACTTGAAGCAACTACTATCATCATGTCTCATTCTACCTATCTAGAGTAAAGTGGATCACTGACAAGGAAGTCTCTATGCCACAGCTGCCAACAACACAGAAGACCAAACACAGCAGAGTCAACTCAAGCACCCATGAGCTGTGACCAACTGGACACTCCTACTGTGGGGAAATGCCAGCTTCAGCAAGTGCTTCATGGAAACACTGGGTGATGAACCTCAGCCTGCAATTCTCAAAAATTAATTGTTTTTCTTCTCAAACTTTTCATTTATTGTCAGATTTAAAAAAAGAAGAATGGGAAGGCAGAAAAACGAATCTCTATACCATGCCTAGATGCAAATTCAGGCATACATAAAAAACATACACCGTTTGCTTCCATGCCTGATCTGTATCTTCAAGTAAGTGCAAGAAGGGCAGGCCATCTGACTTTTGATGATGCAAACCTGCTGCTGACCAAAGGCTTCCAGTTTGAAGGATCCCCTGGGGTCATAGGGAGATGGAGGCTCCAGGTGGCATCTCACATTTCAAATTGATAAGAAATCGAGTAGCAGATGAACAAGGTCAGCTTCAAGCCTTTGCAGACAGTTAAATGTCTACAGAAATTAGTCGGGATAGGACAGGAAAAATTAAGGAGACATGAGAAAAGATGTAACCCTCTCCATTTCTAGGGTCTGGTTTATGTTTCTTGCTGGCAGAGAGTCAAGATGTTCACACAGAGACCACCTCCCTCTCTGAGAGCGAGCTCAAACTGGAGGCCCCAAAACTGCTAATCAATTATACCACGGGCCACAATTTATTCCTAAATCCTGGTATCATTGAGTTTAATCTTAGCAACCTTTCTTTCTTGCCTGTCAGCCTCCATAATACAACACAGAAAGCACCTTATAATCTCATGTACAAAAGAACATTCTTTAGGATTAAAGAAATCAGTAAACAAGTTCATGTAGTTTACTTAGTTTTTAAACTCTGCTTTCCCCTGAGCCTGGTTATGACCACTGTAGCTTCAGAAACCACATCCCATATTGTGTCTGTTTTTAAGATACTTTAAACACTTCTTTAACGCCTTAACTCTGAAACTCAGAGTGTGTACTTCTTTTTCTTAATATTTTGCAAGCTTGCTTCCAAATGACTCATCCTGAACTATTCACTTACACATGAGGGAAGATCCTGTCTACATCTGAAGGGAGACCTGAGGGGACTCCTTCAGCAGCACAGCTAGTGGCAGCTCATGGTGACAGAAATACCCGTGACACTGGGGACAGAGAGCTTCAGTCCTGGCTTTTCTCTTAACATACATGTGGCCTTGAGATTATCACTTCTAGCTTCTGTATTCTCATCTTAAAGCTGGTGTTCATGGAAATAATGCACAGAAGTGTTTGATGGTTGTGTACACCATGTCTCTGTAAGTTCTTTTTGACTACAGATCTGGCTTGGCCCAGGGATGGATAATCAGACATCTCTTTGTAGTTCCAGATTCCTTCCTGGTTTAAGTACCAAGAAGGTGCACTTCAGTAGATCTTTGACAGATCTCCGAAACTCACAGATACTTACATTATGATTCATAACAATTATGAAGTAGCAAGGAAATAATTTTATAACTGGATGTCACCACCACAGGAGGAACAATATTAAAGTGTATGGCATTAGGGAGGTTGAGAATCACTGGCCTAAGATTCTGGTGCCAGCACTGGAGTGCTGAACCACGGGGCTTCACAGACTGAGCAGCTACTGGTTTCTCAGTCTCTCCTATGTGCAAACAGCTGCTATTAGACTACCCAGGTCACATCAGTAGGCCAATCTAAAAATCTCCTTCATAGAAGCTCATCAGTCAATAAGTTCTTTACTATACATGCTTACATATAGTTGGTTAGTTATAGATGGATAGGGAGAGGAGAGAAAACAGGGGACTAGATTAATTGTTTCTTCTTCTCTGTAAAACTACTATAGTTCAGTAACTACTTATTTAAGAAAGAAGGAAGAAGGGAGGGACAGAGGACAGAGAAAAGAAAAGAAGAAACAGGGAACACTCTTAAAGTAGTCTCCCTGAGGATGATGGAGCCCTGGGGTGTCTCTCTTTACATCTCTTAGATCTATAGCCTTGACTAGGTGAATGAACCTATCTGAGGACCTGTTGTCAAGATCTGAAAGCATATTTTGGGTCCCTGGAGGAAGAGCAGAAATTGACTGAATGCCTCTATATTCAATAGCTTCAGCTGTGGGTGAGGGGCAGGATATCCCACAGGGATTGCTCCTGAGTGAGGAGACCCGCAGGGACGCATTCCAGCTACCCAGCTATAGAAGCAGAGGATGCATGTGTTGTAGAGTAGCACGCATATATTTTCACACTGCATCCAGAAACTTCCATGCAGAAAATCAATAATCAGCTCCTCTCCTGACTCCAGTTTCCAGTAGCTACATTCCTAGAAATGCCACACATGTGGCAATATGAAAGTCAGTTCTTCTGTCAAGTAAGCAACAACACAGCCACAAATGTGAACACACACTCTCTGTGCTGGGTGGAAAGAAGAGACAGTTTGGATTTAGAGGAGTGGGGTTAAATGCTAGATCATTTCTTGCCAGCTGTGTGACTGTGGACAAGATATAAATACCTATTTTTTTCAGCTTCATCTTCTTATCTGAAAATCAGTACTGAAAATTTGACCATTGTTTAGCTGTTTAAAAGAACAGATGCTGTCAAGTTGGCATTAACTGTCAACTTGACATAGCCTAGAATCTTCTGAAGAGTCTCACTTGAGCAATCCTATGGGCGTGGATGCAAGGCACTATCTTGATTGCCACCCACACTGGGCCATTCTATATCATGGTGCCCTGCCTGCAATGCAATGTTGTCACAAAGCTTGTCTGAAGGCCCACTCCATGAGATAGCACTTATACCCATCACTGCTTAGGTGAACAAAAATCTGAGACTAAATAGCCCAGAGACAACACAATACTACTGTTCTATAAAAGTCTAATAGATCAGTGCTGTCATCAGAGAACCTTCCTTCTCCAGCAGATGGGAACAAATGCAGAGCCCCTCAACCAGATAATATGCATTGAGTAGAAGACCATAGAACATTCAGCCTTAACTTGATGTGTCAATCAGATCTCTCCCCCTTAGGGCTCAGGAAATTCTGTGAAAGCAAAGGTGGAAAGAGTATAAGAGCCAGTGGGGTTGGAAGACACCAGGAAAACAAGGCCCTTTAAGTGTAACACAGAGAGATTGAGGCATGTGTCCCTAGGTCCTTCACAGGCCTGCACAGATGAGGTGCTAGAGGCGAGAGACAAGAAGACATGCCCCTATCCCTAACCCACAGTCATCTGCAATTGAAACACTGGACAGCCCCCAGCCAGCTATGGGTTTCTTCAGCTTGGACAGTTTGAAGATAGATTTTGTTGCAAATCAAAGATCAAACAGAATGCATCCAGGCAGGCAGAAAGCAAAATCTATCTTCAAACTGTCCAGTAGAATATGATTCCATTGAAATTAAATGTGAAAAAAAATGAGAAAAAGAAAAACAAGTAGGTGTCCGTACTGTGTGCATAGAATGCCATCTACACTGGCGGACCTTAAACTTTCCTGTCATTAGCTGCTCTTCTCATGTTCCTACACAGGAGATCTTAGAAACTGTTATTTTATTAAAAAATAATAATAAAATACCACTGTAGTTCCTATAAAGTACAGGACTGTGAAAATTATATCCAAGCCAGGCATGGAAGTACTTCGCTCTAATCCAAGCCCTCAGGAACAGGAGTTGGTTTGAGGTGGTAATTTCAAGAGGAAAAAAGTGAAAAATAAAAAGAAAGATAAAAACCAGATCTGTAATATTTGCTGCAGAAATTATTTGCCCATGAAGGACAAATTTAGCCATAAATTACTGAAAATGATCTAGTAATATGCCACAAAATGAGAATAAAAATGTACAGTGGAGAGCAAGAAAAATCAGTTTGTAGACTGGAATATAGACTGGACAATAAGTGTAGACAGTGCTGTAGATGGAATACTATGGCTTCTTAGCCCATGACTGCAGGCTGTGGCTTCCTGGAGATCACAGCTTAACAGCACATGGTCTCTTACCATCTGCATTAAAAGGTTGGGATGTTTATAATAAAATCGTGTTTCCTACATGCCTCAAATGCCATGTAGATTGACTGTACTATTATAAGTAAAAATGAACTCTGTTTAAAAATAAGGAATCATATGATTGTAAGAAGTAGAGGCATGTGATAGAATTTTCCTATATTCATGCACTTTTCTATTTTTAAAATTATTAATTCACTTATTTATGTGCGTGTGTGTGTGTGTGTGTGTGTGTGTGTGTGTGTGTGTTTGTGTAGGTCAGACAACAACCTGTGGGAATTGGTTCTATCCTTTCATTATATGTGCTCCATGGCTTGAACCCAGGATTTGTTGGCAAACACCTTTTCCCACTCAAGCCTTCTTGCTGGCCCAAGACTCAGCTGTTCTCTCTCATTTGTGTGAAGGAGTTTTAGCTGACTTTGGCTCAGAGGCAGCGTTCCACCATGCATTGAGTTCACTCTGGTCCTTGACAGACTCTTGTGATTGCAAGGCTTCTGCTTTCTGGAACAGTTGAATCAGTGTGTCCTTGGCACTTCTGTCACACTGGCATTGCCTTCCCCAGCGCCCTCTAACCTATGGGTCACCTGCATCTGATGACAACTGACCTTGTAGATCCGTTCAGTACATAAAGGGACAACTGGGTCGATGCACCCAGAAGGCAGCTCTACTAGACTGCAGTTTTCTGTTCCCTCGTCTTAATCCTGCTGCACTGCAGCACCCCACTCACGTTGGCCCCAATGAAATGGAAGTGTAATCAGCCCTGGGTGATGTTGAGCTGGTGAGTACAGGTGTGCACTGTGCAAGCCTTGTTTGCCATCTGATGCTGCATTTTTTCATTTATATTCTTTTTTTTATTCGATATTTTTTATTTACATTTCAAATGATTTCCCCTTTTCTGGCCCCCCACTCAAAGAAAGTCCCATAAGCCTTCTTTCCTCCCCCTGTTCTCCCATCAACCCCTTCCCACTTCCCTGCTCTGGTTTTGCCCTATATTGCTGCACTGAGACTTTCCAGAACCAGGGGCCACTCCTCCATTCTTCTTGTACATCATTTGATGTGTGGATTATGTTTTGGGTATTCCAATTTTCTAGGCTAATATCTACTTATTAGTGAGTGCATACCATGATTAATCATTTGAGACTGGGTTACTTCACTTAGTATGATGTTCTCCAGCTCCATCCATTTGCCTAAGAATTTCATGAATTCATTGTTTCTAATGACTGAATAGTACTCCATTGTGTATATATACCACATTTTTTGCATCCATTCTTCCATTGAGGGACATCTGGCTTCTTTCCAGCATCTGGCAATTATAAATAGGGCTGCTGTGAACATAGTAGAGCATGTATCCTTATTACATGGTGGGGAATCCTCTGGGTATATGCCCAGGAGTGGTATAGCAGGATCCTCCGGAAGTGACATGCCCAGTTTTCTGAGGAACCGCCAGACTGATTTTCCAGAGTGTTTGTACCAATTTGCAACCCCACCAGCAGTGGAGGAGTGTTCCTCTTTCTCCACATCCTTGCCAACACCTGCTGTCTCCTGAGTTTTTAATCTTACCCATTTTGACTGGTGTAAGGTGAAATCTCAGGGTTGTTTTGATTTGCATTTTCCTAATGACTAATTAAGTTGAGTATTTTTTAAGATGCTTCTCAGCCATGCGGAAGTTCTTCGGGTGAAAATTCTTTGTTTAGTTCTGTACCCCATTTTTAATAGGGTTATTCGGTTTTCTGGGGTCTAACTTCTTGAGTTCTTTGTATATATTGGATATTAGCCCTCTGTGGGATGTAGGGTTGGTGAAGATGCTGCATTTAAAGTGCTGCTTTGAACTGCCTATGCCACTCACAATGGCATCTACACCCACCTTCCTCCATATGCATAAGTTCATGCTACATAAAGACATAGGGAGCTTCAGTTGGGCCCTCAGGAGGTGAGGTATGTGGTGGGGTGTTTCCAGCAGTGGGGAAGGCCTGGCAGTCAGATTTCATGACCATAGGTGAGGAATGGCCACACACACACACACACACACACACACACACCAGAGGGCGAGTAAGAAAGAGAGAAGGAGAGAGAGAGAGAGAAAGAGAGAGAGAGAGAGAGAGAGAGAGAGAGAGAGAGAGAGAGAGAGAGAGAGAGAGAGAGAATTGAGTAAAAACTGCCAACACAGCCACACACCTTTTGACTCAAAGCTTTTATACATTTGCCTGAAGTTGTTTTTTCACACTTGATTTTGCCTTCTGGATTCTTATGTGAAGCACACCGGTTCCTTCTTAGCTCAGTGTGTAGCTGATTAATAAGTCACCATCGGGAGAAATGAGATTTCGTAGAGATTAAATTTAAAGGTGCAAATTAAATTCTAGACTTGGATTTTTATGTCCAACATACCTGAACTTTGCAGTCTTTGGACATGAGTGTGGGCTTGTGCTCTGGGGTTAGGTATGGATTCCCTTTATGTCAGTATAGTTTGTTGTCCAAAGGGGAATAGTGAAGGTGTCTTAGACTTAAAGCCAGTCAAGTTTATCATGACAGTTAATACAGCAAAGGAGTTAAGAGAGAGGAGACAAGAGGAGACTCAGCCCCAGCCCTGCTCCCTCCTCGGTGACCATTTGGTCTGGATCAGGTGACTTAGTATTTATTTTTGTCTAACCATTTCTAGTTAAACAATAATTATAGTTGCTTTACAGAGTTGTGGCAAATATCAGTAGAAGGAAACAATCTTTGAGAAGTTTTTCTAGCGAATACAAACAAGCATTCAATCCATATCAACACAAACAGAAAGAGGTGGTCCAAAGCCAAATGAGCATCATTTATGGAAATAAAATTACTGGATGCCAAACTAGTTTTGAACATTTAAACACCTCTTAGGTGTATTTTGATTTTCAAAACTTATTTTATTTAATTCCTACAGAAACTTTATGATGCTTTTCTCATATTCCTTCCTATAGAGACTTATTAGATGTATTACTGACTCCTTTGCAGTTGAGCAAATTGGATATAAGAGCTTAGAACTTATCAATACCTGGCAATTAGACACAGTATCACTAGAATATGAATCAAATCTTGATCTAACTAAAGTCCAGGGTCTCTTCTCCATCCTGTAGATGCAAGCACACTGTCTGTCACCTACCTTTCCCCATGAGGCAGTTGTTACCTAAGGGAATGTCACAGTCTAATCCAAGGAACTGGAATGCAGACACAGAGTACTACAAATGCTTCCAGCAAGTGCATTCTGCCCATGAAAACTCTGTAAGGTACACCTTTCTCCCCCATGATGCTACTTCCATTTAGGATGGGCAGATTTGAGGTTACAAGCACATCTCTCTATGTACACCATAGGTCTATAGGCACTGTGGGGCAAGAAGTTATTACAGAGTGTTACAAAACATGTTTTAAAGGGAAGCTCTCAGGGTTTGTTTTTTTTTACCTATTTGAATATTCAGCTACCTCTTGTGTCAATAGTCTATGTTATGTGATGTGAGGAAGAAGTCATTATCAGCTAAAAACTGTCATATTATATCTCTGTTTTGTGGTTAATAAATGCCAAGAGCTCCTTCACAAATACCCCCAATACCAGGATGCAGTACCTTCCTCTGGGGACACCATCACACTTCAGGAAGACTCTCTCCCAGGTACACACACTGTGGCTAAGACAACATGAACAAAGTTGTTCTAGCAGCATTAGCCAACAAGCTAGCCAAGCAGCAATGGAAAAAGTCCAAATAGAAACCCGAACAGATAGGCAAATTTTAGAATGACTACATAATGGAAGGATTTACAACAGCAAAAGATAACTAGTAATAACTACATATATTAGCATGGTGTAGACCATGACAAATTATTGACTCAATCAAAATAGAGTTGTACGTAGCCCCCACTGAGGACAAAGTTCTGACATAGGCTTTGATAGGCATTAATCTGAGGACATGGTGCTACATAAAATAATGACAAACAAATATCTCATGGTTCTATCTGTAGAAAGTATGCAGAATAATAACATTTATAAAAACATAAAATAGATGGGCGGTTGCCAGAGGCTAGAGAGAGAGAGAGAGATCACGAGGTACTGTTTAATGGATATGACATCACTTTGTAAGAAGGAAATGTGTTGAATTAGGATGATACAACAATGCACAAGTTTGATTCTAAACATTAAGAAAGTTGTTGAGATGGGAAATTATATCATATGTGCATTTTGCTCCACTTGAACATATTTCAAAATAAAAATAATAGGAGAATCCACATATATAATTAGGTATTGTGATGGCTATTCCTGGTTCTCAACTTGACTATATCTGGAATGAACTACAATGCAGAATTGGAGGATTCACCTGTGATCCAGATCTTGAGGCTGGAAGATACAAGTTTCTGACCTGGATCCTAGCATGGAGATCTTGAGGCATACTGGCCATGAAAAGCTTAGGCCCAGGCAAGGAAGTACATGCCTTTAATCCCAGGAGATTAAGCCAAGGAGATCTCTGACAAAGCAAGTCCCAGATCCAGGTGTGGTGGAACACACTTTTATTCTGGGCCACACTTTCTGCTGGAGATCTACCTAAAGACACTGGAAGAAGGAAGATTCACTCTTCACCTGCTTGCATTTACTTGCCAGCACATCTGTTGGAACCTATTTCTATAGAAGACCAACTGAAACAACTAGCCTCCTGGGACTGAGCAACTACTAAATACTTGTACTACCCATTCGCAGCTGACCATTGTTGAGGTAGTTGGACCCCTGACTGTAAGTCATCACAATAATGGACCACTGACTGTAAGTCATCACAATAAAGTGCCTCAATATAGAGAGATATTCCATAAGTCCTGTGAGTCTAGAGAACCCTGACTAATACAGGTATCTATGAATCTCAAGTAGCCATGGATGTGCCATCTAAAATGCTTAGAGAAATCAACATGGTAACATAACAGTGGAATAGGGTAATGTCTAATCAGCTGGGCACACACAGGGATCTTCATCTATATCCTCACCATCAAACTGGGTGCTATGTGTTGAAGTTCAGTAGCTATGTATATATAATACACATCTTACAAATGTATAACTGTCTGACTAGAGACAGCTATGACCCTCCTACTTGAAATGGCTGTGATCACCCCAGGCCACTTAACAGCTCAAATCCAAGGCTGTGTATACTTTACAACCTCAGCCCCTGTCACTCAGGGGCTCCATCTTATATGAAACTCCCCCTTAAAACAGAGAGTGGCAACACAGACAGGGGATAGTTCATAATTCCTCATCAGAGAGGTGAGGCAAACTAACCAACGGGATTTTAAACCTACACATGATTCAACTTTTAAAATTGAACAAAACTCAAACCAACTGGTGGCAGTGAGGTAATTTACTGCAAGGGGGGAGGTACACATATAACGGTACACTTGTGGAGGTCTGAAGACAATACATGCAAGTGTAATCTGTCCTGCTATGTGAGTTCAGAGAGAAGCAAATGGGTCAAAAGCCTTTACTCACTGGACCTTGCTGGTCCATGAGAGATAATTATGATGATAGTTATGTAGGACCTCAGTTTCAGATAAAGGAAAAAAAATGAAATTTTATTTTAACTTCTAATACAAAATGATTACTAAAGACATTGACGGGGACCTTAAGATTACATGCTGTATTTGGTGAGCTGACAAAGCTGCTTGCAAACTGGCTCCAGTGACTAGGGAACAGCGTCAGATCATCTCTACCAACAAAACAGCCCAAAATATACTCTGATAAATGGATTTAGCTATACAGATACCTGGGAAGCATTTGGCCTTTCAGAAGGTTATCATTTACTCTAAAACATTATTAATCAAATGTAGTTATATCTCTTTATAGCATTTAATTTACAGCGTCCAAATGGAGTAAAGCCAGCTACCAGCTTAAATCTGAGTTCCTAAGTAGACACTAAGACCTTCTAACATACAAAACTTGAGTGGTGAATAACTCTCAACTCACCCTTAATTATATTGTTACTGTAAAAGGTCTGTCAACACATGGTTCAACTTTTAAAATTGAACAAACAAGGCAACTCTGAGGAAAAAATGTCCAGAATTTCAAAGTAGAATTGATAACAGACCATAGCTCTATCTTGAAGAAGTCAAACACCGTTGTAGTTGGTTACCCATGGATTTCAACAGTCCTTTTTTTGTAACTGTTCCCCCATTAACTTATTTATTTATTTATTTATTTATTTATTTATTTATTTAATATCCCTTCTTCCTGCCCTCCCTCACACATGGGGTCTACCCCATGCCATCCTCTCTTTCTGAGAGGGTGGAAGTTCTCCCTGGGTATTACCACACCCTGGTGTATCAAGTTTCTGTAGTCCTAGGCACATCCTCTTTCTCTGAAGCCAGACAAGGCAGCCCTGTTAGGGGAACAGGATCCACAGACAGGCTACAGTTAGGGACAGCTCCTGCTCCAGTTGTTGATGGACCCCCATGAAGCCTGCACTGCGTATCTGCTACTTGTGTGCATGAGGCTTGACTCTTTTGGTCTTCCTGTGGAGTTCCTATCCCTTCAAGAACCCTTCATTCTTCCCCAAATTCTTCCATTAAGACTCCCCAAGCTCCATCCAATGTTTGGTTGTGGCTCTCTGCATCTATCATCTGCTCCCATCAGTCAACAGGAGCCTCTCAGAGGACAGTTATGCTAGGCTCCTGTCTGTAAGCATAACAGAGTACCATAAACAGTGTCAGAGATTGGTGCTTGCCCATGGGATGGGTCTCAAGTTAAGCTGGTTATTGGTTGGCCATTCCCTCAGTCTCTGCTCCATCTTTGTCCCTGTACTTCTTGTAGACAAGACAAAATTGGGGTCAAAAGTTTTATGGATGGGTTGGTGTCTTTGCCCCTCCTCTGTGGGTCTTGACTGGCTACAGAAGGTGACTACTTCAGATTCTGTACAGCCACTGTTAGAAATCTCAGCTAAAATCACCCCCATAGAGTCTTAAGATATGTGTTGCAGAAGTGAAATCTGAGCTTATAAAATTATTTCTGGAACGTCTTCATCATGAAGCTTCCCCTAATTGTATCTTTTTGCCACAGACATTAAGAAGCTATGACTTCACAAAGAATGGGCTAACCCTATAAAGGGCAGAACATGAGCATCATCCACAGCCTGAAGCTAAGATGTTCTAACAAAGGCTAGAAGAAGGAAGGGCACAAATGTACAGGAAGAACTCACTACAGCAGGTAGAATGAGTGCTAATAATCAGGGCAAGAAAGTATGTGGGGCAACCTCCTCCAGAGTACATTTTACTAATTGAAAGAAAGTCGAAAGATGTATCTAATGCTAATTGGATTTTTGTGGGTGGTGATTATGAATTATCTAAAACCATAAAAAGCCATTTGGAAAAATAGATAAAAATTATCTTTTAAATGGATCAGGAAAACATGAAATCATTTGCAGTGGGCTATTCTTTTACTTCTTAAAGAGACTTGAATGCCATGCTGTGTTTTCTGCCCCATAAATCAGCCAGGAGGAAAAGGGCCATCTTTCCATTTGTTACCAGCTCATGATTTTTTAATGATGCAGCGCCGTATATTGTAAGTTCTTTTCTCAGTTTTTATCAAGATTCTTAACCAAAACATCATTTCTTTTGTTTGTAACAGAGAACAATGAGCCTCTCCAGTGGAGGACTCTTCCATAAGATTTACAAGTAAGCTATCCTATGAAAAGACATTTCCCACAATAAACAAGGCATTCTGTGAAGAAAAATATCTATAAGATTTCTCTTCCCTGACGGAAGCGACAGCTGATGCTTAATGCATGTCATCAAAAACTCTTAATTCAAAGGCTGTCTCTGTCACTAGAAAAGCCAAAGTTAGTCAGCAGAGTCCTAGTTAGAAAGCAAGCAGACACTGAGCATATTATGAAAGACAGCTCACTTAGTGAACTGAGACATAGCACAAACCTCAACATGGTTCTTCGCACATGTCTCTGGGGACTAGCCACAGCTTTCCAGATTCTTGTAATAATTTAATTCCCATAAGTTAGAACAAATGACTGAAGGAAATTTTCATAAAAGTGTTGTTTGCTTAAACATTACCTGTGCCCTCACAAGGAACATCTTATATTATCTGAAAAGCAATGCTTAGAAGCTGATGTTCTAATTAAAGCCTTTAATTATACTTTTATCTTTAGATTTTGATCAATAGCTTGTTGAGATGAGTAACATAATCTTTCAAGACATCCAGTGATAAAGGGATGTATAGATATATAGATAGAACTTAGCAGCCCTAGAGGCCATTGAGAATAAACACTTCCTTTGGATTGCTTTGGATTCTACCTCCTATTTCCCAGCCAACACTGAAAAGGGAAACATTTCAGCTGCCTCCTTCTAGAATTTAAACTACCACATGAGAAGGTGGAAGTATTGGGTCTACATTGAGGCCCATCAAGGAACATTATTTTTTCCTGGCCAAAGAATGGAATCTGTGTTCTACTCCTGCCCCTGGGTAGAGAGATGTCATTCTGGTCTACTCCAAAGATAAGAACATGACATATGACTATTTCTTCCATTAGCAGTGAATGCAGCCACAGCTGTTATTTGCCTGACCAAGAGATTACCCTTCCTAGAGTAATCTCCTAGAGGAGATTTAATCCTAGAGGAAAGTTAATTCATTCAGAAACAAGCCAAGGTGATGAGGGGATAATTATTCCCTTAATGAGACAATACACCTATCCTTCCCAGAAGCCCTTCCTTCAATTTACCCACGTACAGAGCTTTCAGTAAGTACAACATTTTTCATTTTTTTCTCCAGATAGTGGCCAACAATCTATAAGCAGGCTTTCCCTTTCACAGAGGCCCCTCCTTCTTCCATGCTTCTGCTTGCCAGCCTCCATTACTGAACATGCTGGTTTGCTGGCATCGCCTTCTCCCTCTCCCCTTTCTCTCTCCGTCTCCCCCTTCCCTCCCTCTCCTTCTCCCTCTCTCCCCATCCTCCTCCTCCTCTCTCTTTCTCTCTCTTCTCCATCTTCATCCTCCTGAAAACTTCTGAGATTTCCAGCTTCGAACCTTTTTGCTCTTATTTCAAAATCTAATAAAATGGACTTAGAGTATCTTTCTGAGTCTGTTTTAAAATTCTTTTGTCAAAGAGACTGAGAACTGAGAAAAGGGAGCCACGTTTGTTTCCCTGACTGAAATAACATGAAACCCAATTGTATTTGTTATTTTTTGTCAGTATAAGAATAAATCCATTAATATACATGTATGTGAAGAATTATATATAATACTAACTATAAATCTGAGAGAAAAAACTGGCATGTACTTAGGTAAAAAATTTATAAATACTTCATATAAATGACTTTCAGAGTGTTATGAGTTGAACAACATTGATGCTTGCTCTTACAAACATCATAAATTATTTATCTTGACAAGACATAGAAATATACATTTTAAGTGGGTTCTTTCTGTGGTTTTTATATTTAAAACGAAACAAAAATTCAGAGGGTGTATTTTCTAATTAACAAGCAGAAAATTCAACAGTCCTGAGAATAGAAAAAATTAAAGTAATGAGAAGATAAATATCTGAGAATTAAGAAATAAAAATATTAAAAGGATATATGAAAATAAATTAGACCCTGTAACCTAGCAACCGGACAGAAATAGTTGAGAAAATAATTTCTAGGTAATGGACAGAAGCAGGGAAGAATGTGGTGCTGGGGCTGGAGGGATGGCGCAGCAGTTGAGAGCACTGGTGCTCTTCAGGAGGGCCCAGGTTTGCTTCCCAGCACACACATGGTAGCTCTGATGAGACAGGTTAACTCCAGGACAGGTTTCACATGGCAGCTCAGGGGATTAGGCCTAAAAATTCAGCGTCAGGGAGCTAGTCAGAAACTGCTTTACCACCTGTCTGGAGCGAGGACAATGGATCAGCAGTTTTGAGACAGCCCCCAAACCCCAGTGGAATACCCTCAGTGCTATAGTAAGACAAAGTCCACCTACCCCGGGGATTCCTCAGCAAGTTTCCAGCCTTCATGCCCTCTAATGGTTCCTGGAATGCCTAGAGATCTAGTAAGATGAAGCTTATCGACCCCAGAATTCCAATGTGTTTTAAATGGAGTCCACAAGCTCACTTGATTGTTTCTCTGTCTTGGTAATGGGAGACCCCAGCATGTTGAACTTCTGCAGAATAGAACACTCTTTGTGTTTATGCACTATTTGAGTCCTAGGTGTCATTCTTCAGTGATTCATGGACCTTTACAGCTCCTAGCCATAATTCCAGTCCCAGGGTATCTGATGCCCTCCCCTAACCTCTGTGGGTGTTGCATACATGCACTACATAGACAAACATGCAGGAAAAACATTAAAAAGGTAAAGTTTGAAGACAGATTTTTTTAAAAAGAGAAAAACAAAAAAGCAGTCCTCGGAGAAGAGAAACCCAGGAGCTGAGATCCATAGATACCTGGGAATTCTACCTGGAGACAAATTTCAATGACTCTCAAAAGGGTTTTACAGTTCGAGCTAAGGCCAGCATATCTCCATTCTACTGATCCAAGAGCCGTGGAGGATGGGAAAACAGTTTGAGGTTTAAACACATGGCTCCCACAAGGTTTTTGCTCAGAGTCCTACTGTGTATGTGAACAACAATGAACACAAAGATGACCCAGGAAAGGGGCATGCTGACTTTAGTCTCAGGATTCTTTCTGCTGGTAACTGATGGAGGCTGAATCGTAGTTACATTTAAATTCTTTTTTATTTTCCCCAACATAGTATTTTTAACAATTATTTTGGAATTTGCGCAATGTACCTCATCACGCTCTCTTCCCGTTCCTCCCAGGTCCACCTTGAACCCCCACCAAAAAGCCAAATAAACAAACAAAAGACTCCTCAGTCCAGTTTGAATTGCCCATATACTCACTGGAGAATGACCAAGCTCCCAGTGGCCAGCCCCTTAAAGAAAATTAAGTTTCCCCCTCACACAAAGCACCCCTCCGCAGAGGCCATCGGCTGTGAGGAGCTATATCTTTATCACAGATTTTAAGGTCTCTTTCCAATAGCTCCCTGTTTAGACTGTTTCTTTTGGGGCAGAGGATACATTTGTAAAGCTTGTGCACAATACTGTCCACCAAAATCTGGTTGTCCCCAACATGGAGATCCTCATGGAAGAGGAAATTCTCACATACACCAACTGCTTCTATGTAACCGTGCTCCTTAATTTAAAACTATTGGTTAAATAACAATACCTGTAGCTCAACTGAAGACAGGTAGGCAGGACTTTGGTTCCAGGGTCTGAGGCAGAGACTGTGAGGAGAGGAGAGGAGAGGAGAGGAGAGGAGAGGAGAGGAGAGGAGAGGAGAGGAGAGGAGAGGAGAGGAGAGGAGGAGAGGCAGCTGTGAACCTTGGGAAATACCTCAGAGTTGAGGAGGGTGCATGTTGTAGTAATAAAAAAATTCAGAGTTTTTACCACACCTTAGATCATTTAGTCCCCAAATAAAAGACAAATCCCTTTATATTTATAATAAGCCTTAAAAGCACTAGAGCTGGACAGATATCAATCCTCTATGTTGTTTTGTTTACTTTGCTGTCAAAAACCCTGAGATATCACTTGTCATATTCTGCCTGGACCACTGCTACTTCAGCTGGCCTGCCCTCAAGGGCATGTGCTCAAAATCCCTTACTCCACCATCTTCTGCTCCCCTCCCCTCCCCTCCTCTCCCCTCCCCTCCTCTCCTCTCTTCTCTCCCCTCCCCTCTCCAGTCCTCTCCTTCCACTCTCCTGACCTCTCCAGTCCCCTCCCCTCCCTTCCCCTCTCCTTCCCTCCCCCTTCCCTCCCCTCCCCTCCCCCTCTCCTCCCCTCCCCTCCCCTCCCCTCCCCTCTCCTCCCCTCTCCTCTCCCCTCCCCTCCCCTCCCCTCTCCTCTCCTCTCCTCTCCTCTCCTCTCCTCTCCTCTCCTCTCCTCTCCTCTCCTCTCCTCTCCTCTCCTCTCCTCACAGTCTCTGCCTCAGTCCCAGGAACCAAAGTCCTGCTACCTCTCTTCGATGAGCTACAGGTATTGTTATTTAACCAATAGTTTAAATTAAGGAGCACGGTCGCATAGAAGCAGTTGGTGTATGTGAGAATTTCTTCTTCCATGAGGATCTCCATGTTGGGGATAACCAGATTTTTGGTGGATAGTATTTAGCATTACAATAAATAACAACACTCCAAACTTCAATGAGGGTAGGGGACTCCCTGAATCTATTTTGGATACCTCAATAGACAGAGGTGGAAATGTTTAGAAAGCTTCCCAAATAGCCCCAAACCTGGTTGCATTCTGTTTAGTTTGTTTGGGTTTGTTGTTGTTGTTGTTGTTATTGTTGGCTTTCTTTAATGCTAAGAAAGTTGGTGAATTGATTTCTGTATACAGAGAATACTCTTTTTATGAAGAAAATTTCCTAAACTGTACAAAAAAAAATCATGAGACTCATATCAGTTCCTTATCTCTTACTGGGATTAAACACCATGACCAAAAGCAACTTACAGAAGACAGAATTGACTTTGGCTTATGACTCCAGAGGAAGCGTCCACAATGATGAGAGAGGTATTTAGCTGGAAGTATAAGCCAAAGCTCAAACACAAACATCAAACAATGAACTGCAAGTGAGAGGAGACTGTAAAGTCTCAAAGCCTCCAGAGTGTCATACGTCCTCCATGGAAGCTATACCTCCTAAAGGCTCTATGACCTTCTCAAGCAAGGCCACCAACTGTGACCAAGTATTTGAATACCAGGCACTATGGGGGACATTTCATATGTACATCACCACAAGACTTGAAGACATGAAAAATGCAAAGAAAATTGTCGTATAAGAGATCTATGACAGGGACTAGAGAGATGGCTCAGTGGTTAAGAGCACTGACTCAGAGGTCCTGAGTTCAATTCCCAGCAACCACATGGTGGCTCACAACCATCTGTAATGGGATCTGATGCCCTCTTTTGATGTGTCTGAAGACAGCTACAGTGTACTCATATACATAAAATAAATCTTTTTTTTTAAAAAAGAGATCTATAACACACTGGTCAATAACTGGGCATTTTTTCAGACTTCTCAAATGTGAATTAAGCCATAGACAATATTTCTTGGCTAGTTTTATCTTCAGTTTCTTTCACAGGGCAATTGAATCAAATGCCCCTAAGTTGCAGTTTTATTGAAACAAAACAAAACAACTGAGAAAACACAGGATTAAAAAGGCAAATACAGATGAGTGGCATTTATAGCCTGATTATTGCCAATAAAAACATTTCAGAATTGGTTTTGGATTCCCAGATGGACTCTGCTTTTTCTTCTGTGCTTGTGAATCTTAATTCCCCAGGACACACAGCGGACACTTACTCTATCCACATGCATTTCCCCTCAGCCTTGTGGCTATCTGCAGCCTGATTCTTCCCCCTTTCCCTTTCTCTTATGTTTTTACAACCCTTTGCTGTAAAAACATCACTAATGGAACATTAGTGTGATGTAGAGTTTAGAAACAAACACCATGCTTCTCTAGCATTTCTATTACTATTTTCCTGCATTCATATTTTGTCTTAAACAAAAACACCTATATTAGCATTCCGTCTTGGCTCTGCCTCACTGGGTTACTATAGAGGGGATGTTTGCCCCCTGCTCCATCTCTAACTCTCTCTGCTCATTCTCTTCCTAAGTCCTTTCTCCCTTTCTCTCCTCTCCGCCTCCCCCTTCTTTCCAAGTGTTCCTTGCTTGACAGCCTCTTCTCTTCTCTTCTCTTCTCTTCTCTTCTCTCTCTCTTCTCTTCTCTTCTCTTCTCTTCTCTTCTCTTCTCTTCTCCCCTCCCCCTCCCCTCCCCTCCCCTCCCCTCCCCTCCCCCTCTCCCCTCCCCTCCCCCCCCTCCCCTCTCCTCTCCTCTTCTCTTCTTTCTTCTCTTCTCTCCCTCCCTCTCCCTCCCTCCCCCCACCTCTTTCACCCTCATTTCTCCACCCTCATTTCTTCCCATCTCCACTTCCCATGCCCTAATAAACTCTATCCCATACTATACCTGTCTTGTGGCTGGTAGCGCAGTGGGAAAGGGTGCCTTGGCATGGGCCGCAAAAGCACCCCCTCCCACTGCACTATACCACGCCTCTATAAAACATAGTCCTGGCTCCTTTTTTTTTTTTTTTGATAATATGAAACATATCAACGTATACAATTCTTTAAATCTTTTAAAAAATCTTTTGACATGCTTTATTGTACACAATCACCAAGCAAAGCTGTCAGATACTGTTAAGTTTCTATTTTTTTCTACAGTGACAAAAACTGAAGTTCTGAGGGTCAATGGGCATCCTCAGGATAAAAAACCCACTCAGCAGCACCAGCACATGTAAAATTTAGGATTCCTGACTCAGTCTATTTCCCTGCTGAATATAGTTGATTCTCCATATTTGCTTGGTCTCTATCAGTGAATTACATCAACTGCTGATCAGAAATAGTTTAAAAGCCACCTTGAGCCTATACTGAACACATTGAGAGCTTTTTCTTGAAAATATTTATTTCCTAAACAATATCGTGCATTTGCATGTCATGGACATTGGCACCAGGTCCTGTAGCAATCTAAGGATGAGTCAGGGAAGTGTGTAGGGACCTGCACAGGCTGTATGTAAATACTGTGGCGTGTTATATAACAGACTTGAACATGACACTACAGCAAAAAGCAGTTAAGTTTTTTCTAATTATGTGTATGTCTTTGAATGTGTATCTTTTTGTGACTAT
Source organism: Apodemus sylvaticus (assembly GCF_947179515.1). Lineage (NCBI taxonomy): Eukaryota > Metazoa > Chordata > Mammalia > Rodentia > Muridae > Apodemus > Apodemus sylvaticus. The sequence goes on from NC_067485.1 coordinate 61,540,293, forward strand.
GCTCCTGCAAGTGCAGGTGGCCTCAGAGGCCAGGGGACCATGTTGGATTCCCTTAGTGCTGGAGGGACAGGTGACTTGAATTGCTTAAAATGGGAGTTGGAAACTGAACTGGGGTCCTCTGAAAGATCAGTAAGTGTTCTCCACCTCTGAGCCTTTTGTCCATATCTTGGAAGCAATTTTATTTTGGATCCTCAAATATACTGTGGTGTAGACCCACAGGGTAAGGAAAAGGAAAATACACCCTCTACAGATGAAACAGTTGAAGAACTTGATTTCAAAGGTCAAGATTTCCAGTTTCTAGTATTTTAATACCTACTAATATTGTATAAAGTCACATTTTTAGGACCAAGAGACACCAAATAATCTTTTTGATGTGGTATTTGTGTGTGTGTGTGCGCGTGTGCATGTGTGTGTGTGTGTGTGTGTGTGTGTGTGTGTGAGAGAGAGAGAGAGAGAGAGAGAGAGATGAAAACCAATAGAATATTTGGGAGGAGACCTCCAAAAGAATGAGCAACATATTTACCAAAAAGAAATAATAGAAAAAATTTTCAATATAAAGATCATTACCACCCTGTAGTCTAAAAGGGTGTTAATCACCAAGTCCTCGGTCTTCCAAGAATGAATTTGTATGAAATGAACCTGGAAATGAACTTTGCTCCGTTCAGCTGGGCTTCATTTAAGCAAGTTTCCTGCCTTTCCCATGTTAGAGAACATCTCAGAGAACACACCCAGCTTCTCTCTCTGCTGCACCCTAGTGAGCACGTTAGAGAAGAACAGCTTTTTCCAAAGCCCAGCAGGCCCCTCAGTCAGATGGGAAAGGACTAACCCTATCCCTAACCCTAACCTCAGAAAAGGTTTTGTCTCTTTTGAAAAGCTGCTCACTCTTCAGGTCAGGATTCTGCCCACTGGTAACAATTCTTTTGAATACAGGGGAAAACAGACTTTCAAAGGCATTCGGGTTTAGGGGAAAAAATGTTTCCTTGAGAAAAAAAAAAAGTGTTTCCTGATCCAGCTGTGAAGCTCTCTATTTTGTCTTCTACAAAGCCAACAGATGTCTGTAGATAGGTAAGAACAGTGTTATTGTTATTCCTGAAGAATGGTCTGGTCTTTAACAGGAGCTAACATCAGCATAGTGATTTATCCACTGTCAAAGGCAGACCTCTGAGCTCCTCGCCAGGGGGGGTCAGGGCTCCCAAGAACTTAATCATAGCATTATGCCCAGGGGCCAACTGGAAACAGACTCAGGTACATTTCCAAGAGCCTGCAACTAGTCACCTCTGTGAGGTGGAGAATGGAAATAAGCATTTCTTCTGGGCCCATTTGGTCCCACAAGTAAACTAGTAACCCTGACTCATTTGCTCTTCTGTCAATGTTCTGAAAGAGGGCTGGGTTTATAACTGATTGTGCTGATGGCTTACATCACCACACCGCTTCCAATAGGATGTGCCAGAGTTACTTGAGAAGAAAAGCAGGCGTGATGAGCCTTATGTCCTCCTTTTTCCCTGCATCACTCTATCATTAATGATTTAATTCTCCTCACTGACTGGCTGATGACTGCACATCCCTGGTCCAACCATACCTGGCTCTGTCTAGTTCAGATCCACGATTAGTTACCAAGAACTTCCCAAGCCTGGCATGCTGAAGCCATAGTGCCTAACTGCACTCTTGCTTTGGGTTTACAGAGTTCAACACTATGAAAGAGCTGGAGAGAAGGGCATTTGTTCCCTGTATTGCAGCCTTCTGAGGCTTTCCCGAAGGGGTTCCCTCACCCACAAACCCATGCTCCATTACTGGCCCCAAGTACACTTAGCTGTACTGAAGAGGAGGCATTGGCCAAGGGTAGTTCTAGGCACCAATAGGAGTGAATTTCAGAGCTAGAAATCTGCTCCTGGGAGCTAGACTGCTTGCTAGTTTCCCAGGCCAAGAATTAAGGAGCAAGGGAACACTAAAAGTTTAACTCAAACAGAATTTTCCTGTGATTTTCTTTTCTCCCATCTGTCTGTTCTTACCACGTTGTGCTCTGATTCGTATAGTTAATGATACTATACTGTATGTTGCTAAGTAGATCTTAAAGTGTTCTTACCACATACACGTACACAGAGAGACCATGAAGACTGGACACCCAGGACCACAATAATCATCTTGATATGGGTAGCAAAATGTCACTTTGTATCTCTTAAAGTTTTTATTAAAAAAGTTAAAGTGCACCATGATCTATAAAACTCAGAGGACCTTTATTATTATTATTATTATTATTTTTGATGAGAAGAATTAGCAATGGCTCTAACTAAAAACTAACTAAATGGCTCTAAGTAAAATTCAAACCATGGCTGGGAGCAAACTGGGTGGTCTGGACAGGAGAGGACAGCAGCTGTCTTGCCCAGGTAGGTGTCCAGGCTGAGTGGAGAATGTGTGTTGGTTATAATGATTAGCTGCAGAGAGAGACCAGGGGTTGTTCTAGAAACAGCATCAGCTGAGGAACTTCAGGCACTAAGCACTGCCTGCAAGTACAGTGAGGGGTGAGCCCATGCGGATAACTCCACTACTTCCACAGCAGTGCCTGTGACAGGATAATTAGTGAGACAATCTGAGAAACAGAAGATTATGTGTTACAGCACTTAGTTTTGTTGTTCTGTGCATATTGCCTGGGTACTGGTGAAAGACAGGTCACCCCACCTTCAAAAAATAATTGTGCTCCTGTGTTTATTGAACTGACAGTGGATTGTAGGCTAAATTAGTTGAAAATACAAGGAGGACATGAACTAAGCCTATGACTTGCTGGTTTGCTGTGCTGAGAAAGGCAAGTCACAGTCACAAGACTAACGGTAAATTTCTCATGAATCTTGTGGGCATGCCTCAATAGTCAGCCATATAAAAACCTTCGTGATATGTTGATCTTAGCCCTAACTATAATTTCAATTTTAGATGCAAATTAGATTCCTATGATATATTAAGACAAAAGGATAATATTCTGTACTAACAAGAAATGTGCTATCTAGTCATGAAAAGATGTGAAAGGATTCATATTACCAAGTGACAAGATCCAGTAGTAAAACCATAGATGATGTCAACTGCATGCATTCCGAAAAATACAAAAGAATGGAAATTGGTGTTTGCCAGAAGCTGTTAAGTAGGGTTGTAGGAATAGCTGATATATACGACCTAGATGACATTGAAATTACTCTGCACTAAATGATGATGGTGGATAAATGTAGTTGCACATTTGTGAAACTCGCAGAGGGGAATAGTGAGAGGAAAGCCTATAATGAACTATGAACTCCAGGCTACAAGGATATGCTAACACAGTCTATTGATTTTAAGGTACCACTTTAATCAGGGATACTAATAAATTGGGAAGGTTAAGCATAGGCAGGGGTCGAAAAAATTCTGGTCTATGAAAAAATGGGCTTTAGTCAACTACAAAAGTCAATGGACATTTTTTATTTGTATATGGGAATCAACATTTAGGTGTAAAGAATTTTTTAAATTAAATTAAATTAAATTTTCAATGTGCCAAGGAATAACTTCGTGTAGCCTACCTTTTATCCAATACAATGCAAAATTTCTAAACTATTATTATGAGCATTTATCTAGACTCATGCCCACCCCTTAGGTCATATGATCTTGGATCAAGAGATTTGGGGACACAGACTGGACCTAGAGCTCAGCTCTCAAGCCTCTAGAGACATATCTCTTCAGAGTTTTCCCCCTATCCCCCAAGGTCTGTAGTTGAGAACAGAATGACACAGTCAAGCACTGCTTACCAGCCAAGGTACATCTTGGGAGATGGGTCATGAAAGGTATTTGTCACTGAGCAAAGATTCTAGAATATATTTATATAAACCTGATATCTAGGTCAAGCAAGCAGTTGGCTTCTTGATTGTATCAAAAGACTTTAAACACACCATCTATCAGCTTCCTGCTGACATACATTGTGTTTTATTTACAACGAATACTTCAAGAAGAGGGTTACACTTATTTTATCTACTCAATTTTGACACACTATTGGTACCATGGCACACTTACTTACACCAGTGTCATCAGACATGTATAAAGCACTGCTATATTAGGCTGTCTGCTACATCTCTGGCAGTGGTGACTTTTCAGCTCCAGTAGACTACTAAAGAGTGTTGTCATCCACGAGGCCCATCATATATGGAAACACTGGTGTCTGGTATACGATAGAATGATTTAGTTGGCTCTTGTAACAATCATACTTCAGGAAATATATCTTGACCTGACATTGATTCTTCTATTTGTGATTTAAAGACTGAAATGTGAAGTAAAGTAACTGGTACTGCAATGGAGAAAAGCATCAGATGGGAAAGGGGACAAGGTTTATTGCTCTAAAGAAATCCATTCTAAAAATATCAGTTCTCCCAGCACAATTAACAGTCACTCTCTCTCCCCACTTCTTCCCAAGGTTTCATGGAGTTTTTCAATTAACTGGCAAATTATGGCATTGGCCACAGTTTTGTTTTAATCCTTTAACTCATTTACATATGGAGTTGAAGATATTTCCCATCTCTATGATACTTTACAAAGAGCAGGGTTTATAAAATGTCTCAATCTAAAGTGAAACAGGAGAAATCTAGCTCTGATGCTTAGCAACATCCTTGAGCCTGGGACAACTCCCAAGATTGGAGTTGAGTGCTGCTTTGAGTAGTGAATATGGCTTTTCAGATTTTGTTTTTTAAAATTATCATGACAATTGATAAGCAATCAACAGATGAGCACATGTCAATAGAAGTTGTATAAACCAGGATGCCAATGGGACATTACAATCTTCACCTGCAGAAGGAGGTATATGTAAGCAAGCATGTGAAAATGACCTTGTATTTCATGATTACTTAGAGAAATAAAGGGAAGTCAGAGAATAAAGCTCTGCTATCACCGATGAGGAACACACAGTTTGTCACATAACATCGCTTCTCTAGCCTACACTGAACATGCATCAGCACCAAGGTATTTAATTAGAAAAGAACAAAATTGAGGACCACACCCCAAACATTGAAACTCTATCTCTAGAGATACATGAAATAACACTAGGAATTTAATTTTGTTCTCTGTGTCAATAGGGGTCCGTTGTACTATATATTTATGTTTACTTTTCCTGCGTTTTATTTTCACATGTGCAGGAGTGCATTATATTAAACATTGAGGACTGTTGGAATCTTTGCTTTGCCATACTTTACCATGCTCTGGTCATAGGCCTGTCACTAAGCCTGATAGCAAGGCAGAGGGCTACGTGCAGTCTGTCTGGGACCAGCTTCATAATTACACCCATGGCCAAAAGGAGGCTCTTTGGGGCCCCAGACTAATCTCATCTGAAGGTAAAATAATTTGGCTCCCCTTGGCTTTAGGATGGAAAGAGAGGGCTTTTAACTTAATCTGAAGCATGTGCTGCTCACACAGACAGGGAGACTGAAGCCGTAAGGACACAGAGGCTGCAGGCATTACAACTAAGAACTATGTACACAGACATTTTCCCCGGGAAAGTCAGTCCACTGGAAAACTAGGAGCTTCTCAACTTGATTTCTGTTGCCTCAAAATTTATTGTAAAACTTAACCTTGATGGTGCTGCTAAAGGACTAATTCTCAGACAAATTGCATTCAGTAGAGTTTAAGCAAAGCAAAACAAAACAAAACAAAACAAAACAAAACAAAACAAAACAACCCTTGTGAATCTGATAGCTTCTAGAGCTAGAGCAGAGTCTGAGAACTTGAGCCAATAATGGTACCAGTTCATGGAAAGGTAGAAGCCAGACACAGAGAACAAATTAATTGACTACAGCTCAATAAATCATCCAGGCAGTTAGTGGCTGTGGCTTAGTTTCCTGGCTACAAGGCCTTCTAAAACCAGCCATCCTGTTACTATGAGGAAGCTCCACATGGGTTTGGTTTATCTGCTGTGTGGATCCAGAAGGCATCCATGGTTTCTTACAACTATTGCTTAACTATACCAAAAATTATAATAAGATAGTGAGAGAAGATGAGAGCAGAGGAGGAAACAGATAGCTTCCCCCTCCCACACCCAAACAAAAAATTAACTTGTTAGGATGTCAGGGCCTCCTGGGTGGCAAATCGCCATTTGCACAAAGAAGGTCCCAGGTGAACTAGATAGAATTTTTTCAACAAAGTCAAGTCCTTTGTAGCTTTGGCATCTGTTTTGGGCAATGCAATTTGATCAATTATATTTTGAAAAGTTATTTAACCGCAATGAATCCCTTTCCAGCAATTTAGGAAAATTAAAGTGATTTGCAAGATAGGCAGAGGCATGTATTATGTTGTCTGTCACCATTCCCCCCAAGCCACTGGGATGGCAAAGAAAAGGGATGGTTTAATTCAGTCTTTGGAAGTTTATTCCTTTAGAAGAGAAGGATTACTGAGATGTAGTCTAGAAATCACTAATTGTTTTTAGATTATACACTAATATATTCATTTCATAATTGTAAGTGAAAGAATGCATACTAATGTTCAAAGTTATGGTCTTTTTTGCATAACTTAACTAATTTTAATGGGTGAAAACTTAATTAAATAGATTCAAAGTGCAATCAGCCTTTGGTAATGAATATACTTCCTTTTTATCAAAATAGACAGTTGTTTCATACCACTAGACTAGAATTGCACCTTCAGCACTATTATCCTCTGCAGACCTCCCCCTGCAATGTTACCACTTCTCAATACACCCAATCTCTTCGTCTCCCTGGCTACGATGCATGGTAAGGCTCATTGCTAAAATGAAATGGTTGCCATTGCTTTTAACTTCAGGTGTGTGGCCACTTGCTCTTATTTCAATCACTTGGCAGAAAAGCCATGAACCTACCCTCATCCGTGCTTACTGTTTAGGTCTTTAGTAAAAGGAACACAACTGAATGTAGCTGGGACACATCCACATGGACGCTGGACTCACATCAGAGTTCTGACTTCTGACCTCTTAGCTGGACAAAGCCATTCAATTATTTGTGTTTATTCTCTGTGTGTATCAGTAAGTTCCATGTCACTATTGCAAAGACCTCAGAAAACTGACTTATAAAGTGAGTCATTTGCTTCATGGCTGTAGAGATTTCATTCTAAGGACTGATGGAGTTCATGACTTTGGGCCTCTGGTGAGCATGCCAGAGGGCAGTGATGGGGTGTGGGCCAGACCAAATTGGTCCATCACAAACCAGGAAGAAGAGAGAAATAGAGAAATGAGGGTCCCAAAAATCCCCCTTTAGGGAACATGTCTCAAATAACTTAAGAACCTCTCACTAGGTCCTATCCCTTTAGAGACTCCACTATGCTCCAATAGCATGATTTAGGGACCATCTCTCTAACCTATGGGCTTTTTGGAGGCCATTCAACATCCATAACATAGCCATGGGTTTCATACTTTGCTGAGTATCTATCTTCTTTTTTATCATTAGACTTGCTCCATACTTTCCAGAGAAGACAGAAGCAGTGCCAAACAGTGTCTTCTAGCTCCTGGCATACACCTGCCTGTAACTGGCTCAGGCCAAGCCTTCCCACCTCCATGCTCCCACTCGGCGTGACACCTCATTGCACACTTGGTCCCTTTACCTGCTCAGTGGAATCGCCAGCTAATTCTTCCATCCTTGGTCATTTATGTCTCTCCTGTACTGGATTTTAATCTTGAAAATTAAAGCCTCTGATCTCAAACCACAACTCCTGCTAGGCTTCTGTGTTCTGTTTGCTTTTGTGAGAAACTCACCAAAAGAGTTGACTTAATAGGACCTCTACTAATCTCTCTTCCCATTCTTTCTCTAATCTACCTCATCAAGCCACTATCTCATTAAAGTACTGCTACTGCTGTTGTAAAACCAATACAAACATTATGTGCCTAAGTAGCAGATTCTTGCAGTTGTCATCCATTGGGTCTGCTTGTAGCATTCTGTATAGTTAATTACTCTGTCATTTTTAACCACCTATGCCTGGATTTCAGAACATTTTTCTCATTGTTTTCTTCCTGTCTCACTGTGGATTCTTCTCTTGCTTGGTTATCACTCATCTCCATGCCCTTAAGCATGCCCTAGACCTAGATCATGACTTCTGCCATCTCCAGCCACATTCACTCTCTCAGGAAGATGCACTTAATCTACATTGTACACATGAACCATGTTTTGAGATTCCTAAAAATATCAATTGGTGAGACCTACTACATTCCCGTTAAAGAGTACTTAAGGAAGAAGGTGGGCATTGGAGAACTTGCTCCTACTGTGGTCTCATCTAGCCTCAGTTGTGAATTCTGCTCAGAGCCAAACCCTCCCTTTGTATGCCTTGATTAAAGACCATGAACTCCAGATCTGAATATCCAACTGATGACTAATATGCGAATTTGGATATTTAGTATATGTTTCCACTTCCATAACTCTCAGACAGAAGTCCTAATTCTACTCTCTCTAGTCATGGTTTTGTTGAGATATTATTTGTTTGAGCATCTGACCACTCCATTCTACAGATGTGTTTGCCAAAGACTGTAGAATCATTTCTACCATTTTTCCCATTAATATTCCACATTCAACATGGAAAAAAATTCCCACTACTTCTGCCTCCAAAATAGTCCAAGAATTTCTTGTTTCTCAGCACATCTGCTAGGTCCAATCCCCATCACTTTGTCTGAGACAGAAGGTGCCTCTACCCCTTAGTTCTGTGCATTCACTTCCTAATACTATATCCCCAGTGAGGGTTTCTCTGAATACCCTGTTCAAACTACCTTTTCATTGTGTGGCTTGCCCATGCTCTGGGATTTATTTGAGTCCAATATATTTATCATCATCTGACATACCTCTCTGATTTTCATTTGGAAGTACTAGGGACTGATCCCATGCTAAGTAAGCATTCTATTACGGCAACAACAAACCAGAACCATCTAGATGTTTCCTTCCCTCCTTTAGAAAGCAAATTTAAGAAGGCCTCCAATCTTAGTGAGAACCCGTCACATGGACTGACTAGATGCTCACTAAATATTTACTGACCAAATGTTCCACTCTTGCATATGCTTGCCTATAATCTTTCTGGCAACAAAATTATGTAAATGGGTCAAGAAAAGAAGTCTGATCATTTTAAGCAAGAGGGAAGAATTTACAGAATCTCAAGTCAGAATACCTCTCTTTGATGTGATCCACTGCTTTGACAGTACAGACTAAATGACATTATGGTACAAAGGTGTGCTTCCCTGCATAAAGTAAGATGGAGAACAGACCATTTAAATACATATCCCTTTCTCTTGCCTTGATGCATCTTAATGCCATGTGCTAAGTGGTTCTTTTAGTTTCAATTAGAGCCTTCCCGCTGGGCTGGAGAAGCAAAGGGCATTGGCACACCTTCACTGTGAAAATGTGCATATGTGTTACCTGGTAAATTCTCCACGCTAGCTATTGGTGCAGCTGATCTGTGTGCCCCAGGCAATCTGGCTCCCATGGTGCCTCTGCAGGAATCTGACAAGAAACAGTGGAAAACCAATGTCTTGATGTAGCTGCAAGTCAGGATTTTCGCTGTGCCCATAAACGCTCCACCGTGAGCCTCCACATCACAAGATGAATCTTTTATGAACCTGGGTTTATTCCATATATAACAAAACAGATGCCAGCCAACTCAGAGGATAGATTTGAGAAGCCTCTTTGATGTCTGAGTGTCAATTTATATCTGATGCTGTATCTATGAAAGTGAACATTCATTCCAAAGCTATCAGAGAGAATTAACTTGATTTTAAAAGACAAGATTGTACAGATCTGACACAGCAAAAGAAATGAAACCTATAAATATTACCATAAAACATAGAGAAAAATCTATTAACTTCTCAAGATACCGAGGCAGATACACTGGAAACAACCATGTTGATTACCAAGTTGTTTCACTCACCCCATAGTCAGTATTTCTTGCTCTGGAAAGAGTTTTGCTCATGGATGAAGGATGTCAAACACAGGGTCCAAGAGAGGAAACCTAGACGAATTAAAAACAATAAGTAGATGTATAGTATTAGGACACAGAGAGTAAGTTGTCTTTCTGCAGACAGAAAAGCCTGCATAAGACTGAGGTCTGCAATCAAGTAGATAGCCGTGTGGGTGGGGTTTTAGGTACTTTACTCTAATCCTGCCAGGAGAAGGGCAGTGGGTACTGTGTCTTGTCAGTAAACACACTGTCAAGGGCTTAGAAAGTCCAGCCTCACTTACAGAGGGAAATGGGATAGTGGCTCTTTGTTAACTGAAGAAAAGCAGCCTGTGGCATTATACTGAACAAGGCAGAATCTACTGCTATGCAGACCCTTGAGGCCATTGTGACACACTTCCTCAGATGAACTTTTACATGTTGAAAGAAACTGATGGGATCTGATCCCTTAGCAGCAGTGTGATGCTTGTCTCCAGGCTGAGGAGTCAGAAACCAGTTCCTCAGTACCAGTAGCCACTCACCCTGAACCTAACCTACCATAACTCATTCTTCGTGGCTGCTGTCAGATAGAGTTGTAGAATTTCACAGCACTCTCAGCCACAAGCCTTTGTTTCTTTAAGTCATATTTTTTCCCTTTCTTTGGAACAGAGGGAAAACTTGGATAATTAAAACAAGAGCATGATTGTCTGGGTTCTAATCCTATACTATGAGATGCTTAGATGCTCTCTCAAGAAGCAGATGGAAGGAGAGGAAAGAGATGTGTATAGATAGACCACAGGCAAAAGTTCTAACAGATACATGTGTGGTGCACATTAGGGAAGAGATCCACCCAACAAAACTGACCCCAGCCTTTAGAACTGTGCTTTATGACATTGAGGGTACAGTTTCAAGGGTGAATACACAGAAACAGTCATCCAACTTGGATGCAACCACTCTTTCTCTTGAATAGAGAACTCAAACAGTCAAGCTTAGAAAGATAGCATTCTAGACTTTGCTTGTAATAGTGTGTGTATGTGTGTGTGTGTGTGTGTGTATGTGTGTGCTGTCCCCATTCCTTCTGTAGGATTACTTGCAGTGCTGACCAGTAGAGGCACTGAAAGTAAAATCGAAAGCATTTGTGAAGAATACTATTGCTTCCTTTCTGTCTTCACACTGGAATCCACAGACTTCTACTCCACCAAACAATTTACTAGGCTGTAGTTGGTTCCCAGAACCTGATGTTTTTTTTGTTTTGTTTTGTTTTTTAAATTTCAAGTGCTTACATATGTAAGTGCAGTGTTGCTCCAGACTGAGGAGGCATGGACACAGATTCTGAAGTGTAGAAGAGGATAGATTCAGACAGAGTGATAGCACTTTTGGAGGCTGAAGGTATATTAGAAAGCTTGAGGAGACCTTCTCCCAAATGTGAGGAAATTGAAGTACAGGAATAATGAGGGGGCAAGCCAAGATTTTAGAGCCAGCTGATGGCAGGCCCAGGATTGTGGTCACTTGCAGGGTTGTCTTCAGTCCCTGAGAAAGAATTTGAAACACAAATAAGGGAAAATGATACCTTTGTTCTGAAACTATAAAACATGAAATAGACATGGGATGAACCATTCAAAGGTCGGTTAGCAGACAAACCTATGATGACTTGAAGCAGAATAGTAGAAGACAGGGCCTTAAAGTGTCAAAGCTAGCAGTGAAGGGTAAGCGTCAGGGTGGACATGCAGCAGGATTGGGTCATGTCGAACAGCATCCAGATTAACTGTACTATAGAAATTGCCTGTGACATATTGTGCATGTGCTTACCATGTAAGCTAAGTACATATTAGATGTTCTACCTAGTACCCTAAGTGAGTGATCCAAGTCAGGTCAATCAGTGACAGGTGGCCTGTCATTCCATCATGATAATGATCAAAGTCTAATAATGCCCGGGTGACTCTTTTGCTTCTCCTCAAGTTCAGAGATCTTTGTTTCTTGCCAAGTTTCAGCCTGCTTCAGCTTCAATGCTTTAAGACCACAGATATAGTAACTCTTCCAAGTTGGGGGAGTTGCATGCTTTGTTGATTTCCTCAAATGGGCAAATGCAACTTAGGACAAAAATACAATTTGCTTGCTTTAATCATCCAAGAAAAGCTGAATAAAACTGGAGATGTGCCTGTATGGGTAAGAGCAAAGCTACAGGTATTTGTAGACATGACTTGAGTCACTGTTTTTTATTCTTGCTACTTAGTACAGAGTCTGGCACGCTGGTGATGTACTACACCTTCTATTTTCTAAAGCAAACGCAGAGGACATATTGATTATGAACTTCTACTTAGTTCTTGGTGCTCCTAGCAAAGGTTACCGAGTGCTGAGGTTTCATAGGAGGCCCTGAACCTTTCAATGGCCCGAGGCTATGGTTACAGCCTTGAAAAAAACAGTCCTGTGGAGGGAGTGGTGATTGACTGCCAGTACCCACACTCAGAGAGTCATCAATGCATCAGTTCTAGAGGGTGGTGGTGAGATGTTTGGGTTACTCCTAGACAAAGACTGCCGATAATGGACAATCCTATTGAAAGGAGGGAAACTGACCTGTGCTACTAAAGGGTGAGTGGCCAAAGAGCAAAGTGGCCATTCTGTCACAGGCTTGAGTAAGAAGCAAGCACTTGGACACGACTGCCACCTTATGCAATGGGACTGGAGGGAACCTGTAGCTTCACAAAGCTGTCTTAAGTTAGCAATTTTGCTAGTGCAAAGCCCACCTGGGAGGTGGACAAAATGACAGGTTCCTCCGTAAAGCTTGGTTCTGATTGGCTGCAGACTGAAGGGGTAGGGGGAGAGCCCGAGGACAATGGGCCATCAGCTGAAGGCCAAGGAAGTGGATAGTCTCTTATTTGGGTTGTATGTTCCCAACCACAGTGCAAGCAAGTGCACTGTGGATGTTCAAATCCTGTCACTTGAGGAAATGATGAAGACAGTAAGTGGAAGGATGGAAACCCCATGGTCATTTCCATTCAAGTTCTCCACTCTACAAAACATATGAGTGACATTAAGGATGTGGTTTGATGGCCGAAAAGACCTAGGATCAAACTCCAGGACCTCCACTGCCTTTGTTAGTCACATACTTCATTTCATTGGCTTTCTCCAATCTACCCTTGAGATGACTCGAGTGGCTTCTAAGGTCAATTTTGTGAAAACCACCACAAGGCCAGTTATCCAAAGGCATGATGACACAGAATAGGAGAGTGGTCAAAAGCCTTGAGGTGGAGCCAAAGTTGTTCGTGTGTGTGTGTGTGTGTGTGTGTGTGTGTGTGTGTGTGTGAGAGAGAGAGAGAGAGAGAGAGAGAGAGAGACCTATTCCACAGGTACTAAGTTATTTCTCTGAGTTCAGGCATGCACGTTTATAAAGTACAGATGCTAATCTTACCTTTGAGTATCATAAGAACTGCATGAATCAATGCATATGAAATTTAGCCCTGGGGTGGTGCACAGGAATCAGTAAACAAGGCCTGCTGTTGTTTCCTGTCTCTGCCTGTTGTTTGCCAATGCGGTGTTTCTTGCAGTATGTTTAGTGTGTTTAGTGGTATCACTAGGAGGCCATCCTTTAAGGTATAATTCAATATTTTGTACTGTTGTTGACCATAGTTTAAGGCTAAGACAATTTAGAATATGAAAGCATGGAATTTGAAACTCACTCCCCAAGCCTCAGGAAATCACAGTCTCCATGGCAAACCAGTGTGCAACAAACTCAGAACAAGAAGATCAGAAACACTCTGAAGATGCCTCTGCCTCTGGCACAGTTTTCACACTTAGATGTAGTCATTAGCTGTCTCCTTGGTCACCTTTCCTCTGCATAGGAGAGGGAGTAGAGGAGGGAGAGAGAATCTGGCCACAGGGAGTGGAAGGGAAAAATCATCACAGGAATTATTTCTTAAACTTGAGACCAGGTATCAACAAAGCATCAGCAAAAACGTGGCCAGTAAATCAAAGAGTCAGGAATGTAATGGTAACAGCACCTCTGAGAATGTTCCATGGGCATTTAAATAATGAAATCGGCTGTTTGAAATTCTTGGTGTCAGCTGCACATCTTGTTTATAGAGTGTTAACTGTGACCCTCGTGTTTATCTTTTCTTCTATATGCTAATTATAATTGAATGTTGCAACCATAATTCTCATTCTTTCTTCCTTCCTTTGCAAAAGTCAGCATCAGAAGGTGAACTGGTGGAAACTGCATCCCAGGATGAAGCGTCTCTGTGTTGCAGCCAGGGCTCATGTGCAAGCAACAGACTTTATTCTAGTAGCAGTAAGTGATTTACCTGCCGGCTGAAAGAAATGTGCCAGCATGTGCGAGGATGCAGTTTAGAACTTCAATCTAGTATGATTCTTCTCTTTTTTTGTCCAATCAATGTGAAGCTCAGAGAGTATAAATAAACTATTGGAGGAACACGTGCTATCGGGCCACCCACTTGAAACCATATCAGCTGACTAGAGCCCATTTTAGGGAGACAGGATACCATACGTCTCTCCATGAGGGTCTTATGTTATTCAAGTGAATAGCAATTCAGTAGTGCTGAATGTGATTCAGTTTTCAACTAAGACATATGCCATCTTCCCACACGGAAGAGTCATCTACTCCTTATTTAGACACTGGACCACTTTTAACAGGTAGGTGGCTATACTGCATTTTCAAAATATCTAAGGCTCATTCTAAAATCAACATTTCATGTTCACACATTATACTGCAAATGTATGTACCAGGGACTGAAAATATATCTATAAAAATAAAGTTGAAAAATAGACCTGGGCTACCATTGCTTAGATAAATTTGTGATTTTATGAAATTATTTATTACAGCACAGAATGTTTAATTCCAATGACAATGGCGCCGGCAGCAGTGTTTAATATCCATTCACTTTTATTCAGGCAGAAAATTGACATTAGAACAAGTGTATTTTAATAAAAGACATTATAGTTCTTTTCATGGGGGAATATACTTTTTCAAATATTGTTTAAATAGACATGTAGAAAGTATGGCCTCAACTTTGGTTATCAAATGATGAGGTTTTTTTTTCTTTTCTTTTTTTTGGTTAACAATTACATCCAAGAGAGCTTTTGCAAGCATCCTGGCAGTATGGGAGGCATGTGAGCCTGGAGACTCTCAGGAAGGACAGGTAGACAGCTTTGATGAGATAGCTCATAAAAGAAATGAGAAATAGTCTTCCTGAATGGGATTGACAGCTATTCATTTTCTCAATAGTTAGGCTGCAGATGTTAGAAAACACCAACCTTTACGTGAAGCAATGATCTAGTCATTGTATCTTGGGCCAGGCATTGGCAGGAATGTCCTGGTTTGGTAGCAGATGGAGGAAAAAAAGTCTCTGTACAAAGAGCTGTATAGATAAGCCAGAGATTTAGGCAAATCCATTTTTACTCATTCTTTGTACAGGCCCAAGCCCAGTGCCAACACGAATGGGGAGGCACCATGCTCTTGGAGCAGGGCAAACTTTGCAGAGGTTCTCTTCAACTTGCTTGTCGGCTGATCTTCCAATCCTTCATGCCAAAGTTGGCTTCATCAACAAATAGAGAAACCATAACAGTAGCACAGAAGCCAGAAGGAAAATGTGTCCTGGGATTATACCAAGGACAAGAATTCTATAGTGCTTTAGTGGCATGAGGCTTCTTGATATGTGAATTTAAGGGCCTGAGTGTATGGGCCCGGCATGCCTGGGCCAGACATACCAGATGAGTAGGCAGAAAAGGGAGGGAGGCACCAAAAAAATCCAAGTCACCTTCATTGCAAATCTAGGGAGAGTGCAAAGTAAAGTCAAACCAGGGCCAAAGGTCCAGAGAAGACTAGACACACTTAGGGGTAAGTGGTACTTTTGACTTTCTGGGCTTGCATGAGGACAGAGATTCCTCATCCCCTCAAATAACAAGACTCAAAGAGCAGGTTTTAGTCCAATTAGGCAGTTGTTGATCACCACCTAAGATATAAGTGGCACTATTGAACCTCTGGGCTGATCTTGCTGTGCTGGTCACTTCTGTTTCACAGGTATCACAGGTCTCACAGCTGAATAGAACCTTTTCCTCCATCTGCACCATTTCTGGTACCATGAAAGAAAATTCTCAAGAAAGAGGCTTTTAGGTCAGTTCAAGCTAGATTCTTCTGAGTCCTGTTTCCATTAATTGCTTGAAGGACATAGTTGTTTCCAAAAGTATAATAGTGGTATTCCTATATTGGGTATAACCAACAGCTGCCTAATTAAACTTAAAGCCCACTTAGTGGAACAGAACTTATACCTGGTGCTGTTATAGTAAACATTTACTCTCAATGGAGGGGGGGGGAACTTGACCCCACCTTTGATCATTCATTTCTCAGATAAAAGACATAAAACTTTCATATTTATTATAAGTCTTTAAAATAGTAGAGCTATGCAAATATCTACTCTCTATGCTATTGCATCTATTTCCCTGCCAATAACCCCAAGATATGACTTGCTATATCCCATCTGGACTTATCTTAACTTCTATTGGTCAGTCCCCAGGGCCATGTTTTCATGACTCACCTATCTTACAGCATCTCCTCTCTCCACATTCTCTCCCTCCCCCTTCATGGTCTCTCCTCAGACTCCAAGCCTAGGGAACTGAAACTCTGCCTATCTCTCTTCTGTCCAGCTATAGACTGTTGGCATCTTTATTCAACCATTTAAATTTAGAAGCAATATTACATAGCATTACTTGATTATACTCGAGGATTCTCTCAACCAGGCCTTGAGAGCCACTTTTTTAGCATTACAGTACATAGTAAAAGAGCAAACCTCAGCATGGTGCTATAAATCTAGCAAACTACCCACATTTAGGAAACAAAAGAACCTAGGAAAGAACCCCCTATAGTTACTTTCTTAAACCAGTTTAAGTTCTAACTGTACTTTAAACACTTATCCTTAATATATACCTGTGGAGATAGTACAGCTCTCACCCTGATCAGATAATCTCTTTGCAGCCAATGAAGACCATTGCAGAAAGCCACAAATTGTTCAAAATGCAGAGAACAATTGATCATTGCATGGCCAGCCCCAACTGATACATCTATAATATAATCCCTACACCTGGAGCTAGAAGAACACCATGAAACAGGGTAGAAAGATTATAAAAGCCCAGAGAACCAGGACATCTGCTGGGAGATTGTGGCTTCTGTATATGATGGGGAAGCTACCACGATGAAGTCTCAATAATATGGATGCTGAGACAAGACCCAAGCAATAACATAAGTGGTTGACATGCCAGTGTAGATGGGGAAACCTTACAGGGCCTCAGCTTTAGAGGAAGAGCTACAAATAACTAATGACTCCTGAGAAAGGGAGAATCAGCCTTCTCCAGGGATCCTGGCATGTTCTCCCTTGACTGGTTATTCAATACCAAGTGGTCAGTCCTAAAACCATACAAAGGAGCCACAATAAATGGTCTCAGCAGATTGTGTTTGTATGTATGCACACATGTAACACTCATAATTAAGGAGAAGGGGGAAAGATGGGATTGAAAGTGAAGGATAGATCTGGGAGGATTTAGGGAGAGGAATTGGGTAGGAAGGTAAGTATGATCAAAATATGTTTTTCAAAAATCTCAAAGAATTAATAAAAAACTTACATTAAATGGAAAAAAGTACAAGAAGCAATGTCTTCACCTACAAAGGAAAGAAACTTGCTATAATTTCAAAGTTATGATTAAATTTTCACCTACTTTTAAGTTGTTGCTTTTTAATCAATATGATGAAATCCATCATACCCAACAGACTTGATAAACTTGAAACAACTAGACAGCTTATGATATTTGTTTAGCAAACAACTTTCTATTTAAATTAGAATATCTAATATCAAGATAGATGTCTCCCCTTAATAACACACACGTTTAACAGGGAAAGTTATTGCTAGGTGTTACCATCTGTAAAGTTTACAAGACTTTTTTAATCAGAGCAGCCAGGCCAGGAACAGACAGAACAGATCAACACAGAATTCAGAGAACCATCCAAGTATCTATGGTGACCTGGCAAGTGACAAAGGAGTTCAATTTATAGGAAGATGGATGGTTTAGTCTTTTCTAAATTAAAATTTGATAAAGCTTAATAAACTTTTCTGCTACCACTGAGAAAAAAATGGCCCTCATTTTCCACATCAAATACAAAAATAAATCCTAAATGAATTAAAGATTTAAATGCTTTAGAAATTAAAAACAAATGAAACAAGCGTCCTTAAGCAAAATACGAGTTTCTGAAGCTATGCAGGAGAAAGCATTTTTACTAGGAAAGAAAGTTTACAAAGACATGTAGAACATTTAAAAATTGTAAAACAAACAAAAAAAAGATGAATGGTAGAATGAAAAACTGCCAATCACCTGAGACACTGAGAGTTAAGTCCGATAATATATGAAGCAGTGAGCAAAAGCTAAAGACATATATTGATTGTGATGGAAATATAATTTTATACTCAACAAAGAAAATTCATGAAAGACATTCCTACAGGCTAAATAGATGAGGAAATGATCAAATTCAAGAATATTTGGGGAAATGCAAATTAAGGTAGAACAAGATGGCCCACCCCAGCCATTAGACCCACACTTTAAAGGAGCTTTAGGGGGCCAAGTGGTAGTGGTGTGCACCTTTAATTCCAGTACTCAGTAGGCAGAGGTAGGTGGATCTCTAAGTTCCAGGCCAATCTGATCTACAGAGCAAGTTCCAGGATAGCCAGGGCTACACAGAGAAACCCTATCTCAAAAACAACAATAAAAAGAAAATGAATAAAGGCAAAGGAAAAAAAGAGAAGATGAGAGGAGAGAGAAGGGGAGAGGAGGAGAGGGAAGGGGAGGGGGGAAAGGGAGGAGAGAAGAGAGGAGAGGAGAGGAGAGGAGAGGAGAGGAGAGGAGAGGAGAGGAGAGGAGAGGAGAGGAGAGGAGAGGAGAGGAGAGGAGAGGAGAGAAGAGAAGAGAAGGGAGCTCGAACATGGAGTTGGAAGTAGGCTGCTTCTCACACACTGCTAGTCCATAGCAAGGGGGTCACTCAGATTGTATCATGGTCCAATGATAGAGCTAATAGTTGAAGTCATGGTATCATTTGTGGAACTCTGTTCTCTACAACAAAATCCTGGTTTAGTATCTGAATACTCATGATTAACTGATGAAGTTACAGGATGTAGTGTTATGTAAAATGGAAATATTAGACAGCTTTTAAGATGAGTTGTATTAACCAAATGTAATGGCTGTATACTTTAATTCCAGTTATATTTGTAGTTTTTCATAACTACAAACACCAATGGTAACTTTTATTGTTTTTATTCTTTTTCTTCAACTTGACATAAAGTCTTCCTACATAGCTAGCTCAGGGTCCTGACTCAGCATCCAGAGTGCTAGGATTATAGGCATGTGCCATCATGATCAGATTTTTTTTTTTTAAAAAAAAAACCTCTGTGTTTCAACTGCCTTATTTATAAAGTTGAATAACAGTAATACCTACTTCAGGTCCTTTGCGATCACATGGGAAGCTCTTATGCTTCCCCTATGCTGGTGGGGAACAAATGGCTGCATTTATTGCTAGTGTTTTGGAGGCTATAGAGACCAGAAGCAAGAGCTATTCCCAGAGGACCATTAACGGACTCTAAGAAAAATGTGCAAAAAGGCACAAAATGGCTTGTTGAGGAATTTAGCACCGAGAGTGTGAGGGAAGAACAATCCCATGTGAGCTGCTATGCTCATGGTTAGGGAGAAAGAGGGATGAAGGGAGGAGAGGTCAGAAGAAAATGCCTTGAAGCTTTTCCTCATCAGGGATGACTCTGAAATTGTAAGCTACAGTGTTTTAGTTACTTTGTGACACAATAACAGAGTCCACAGCTGTGGGAAACGTAGAGAGAGTAAAACGTTATCTCTTATGGTCTGATGCTTTGATGTCAACTCTGCGTGCCAGGGCACCTGGTACCCATGAGAGCCTTCTTGCTGATCTCCACATGGCTGAAGGCGTGAAGAGTAAGAGAGAATGAAGGCTATGCTATCCCACAGCAGAGAAGAGCTACTGAGGGCTGAGTGAGACCTCTCTGGAGGGGTGCTACTCCTGTGAAGTAGGGAGCAGCGGTCCATCTCTTGACACTGTCACACTGGTCACTGCAGAATCATGATGAGGGCATATTCAGCTCAAAGCACAGAGTGATCACTGTTGATAGAGGAGTGAAATCTGAGCCTCTTAGTGAGTATCACAATCCCTAGGGTTTAGGTTCTAGTGACGTTGCTAGGACCACTTTCCCTATGTCACAAACAAGGAAACTGAAGAATAGTCATGAGTCAAGGCAACTACTGATGTCGCAACTATTGGAATAAGCTTGTAGACAGATGTAGATGCCAGTATCAAGGGCATTAAGAGTTGCTGAACGCCTCAAGAGATAAACATGAAAAGTAACCAATGAATTTGGTAACCATGGGCATGCCATCTGTGTTAAGCTGATGTTAATGGATGCATGAGACATGAAACCATGAGCCAAATAAATTCTTCCTCCACCAAGTTGACTTTCCTCAGTTGTGTGGTCAGAGCCATTAAAGGGAAACAGAGACCAATACCACCACCAAAAACTGATAATTCGAGGGGGTGGTATAGTGTTCAGGGTTTTCTAGAGGAGCAGTACTCAAAATGCAGATCATGACCCCTTTGGGGTCACATATCAGATATCCTGCATATTAGATATTTACATTATAATTCATAACAGTAGCAAAATTACAGTTATGGAGTATCAATGAAAATAATATGGTTGGTGATTACCATTACATGAAGTAGTATATGAAAGGGTCACAGTATTAGGAAGGTTGAGAACCACTGTTATAGATGAACAGAAATGATAGAATGGATCTATCTATATACATTAAGAGGGGGATTTATTAGAGTGGCTTTCAGCATGTGACCCAACAATTTCTGTCTATCAATCGCAAGTCCAAGAATCTAGTAGTTGTTCAGCCCACAAGGCTGGTTATCTCAGCTGGTCTTCAGTACATGCTGGAATCCTGAAGAAATAGGCTCTAATGACAGTGAAGGAATGGACTTGTCAAGAGATTGTAGGCAAAGAAAGAGCAAATGCGTCTTTCTTGTTTGTTCTTTATATAGCCTGCTATGAAAAGGTGTGGACCAGGGTAGAGGTAGGTTTTTTGACCTCAAGTGATATGGAGTTAAGATGAGTCTCTTTACTTCAAATGGTTTAATTAACTAAAAATCCCTCACATGTGTGCCCAGTGATTAGTGAATTCCAGATGTAGTAAAGTTGACAATCAAGAGTAGAAAAAAAACATGGGAAGATAGGCAGAGGATTAATAAGAGCAAGAACAAGCAACCACAATGAGATTTTGTCTTCTCTTGCCACAAAACCAAGAACATGTGTCTATTTGAGATGCTCTTAGTGAGGAACTGCTTTACAAGCTCATTCTTGGTGCTGGCAAGGTACCCCTGGGCATGGTTTGGGAGGAAGGCAGTGATTGCTAGAGGGGAACTCCTCCCCATTCTTAAGCTACTAGAGTCCTCACATGTTTTCTGTTTTCTGCTTCAAATTTCCAACTTCCCCTGCTATTGCTTCTCTGGATGTAGCTTGGGAAGTCTAGCGACTTTCTTAGATGGATGAGGACTTAGGTTCAATACCCAGAACTGTAAAAATAAATAAATAGAATCATAATTGAAGATATTGAAGAAATAACTTAATAATATCTATACAATTTTGTTTTTTATATGATATAACATGACTAGTTCCAGTGATTAAGGCATGGACATTCTGAAATCTTATTCTATCTGACTGCTTATGACTTGAAAAATAGCACCAGGAACACATAGTGTCTATACTTTACTATGTAATTCAAATAGAAATTTCCCCAAGTCTAACTTTTTTCTTATAGGCATCATGGCTGTGTTATTATAATACTAGAATCTTTCATGACCTAGACTTCTTGTGTGACACAGAGTCAATACACCCTTTCTAAGAAGAGAAAATACAAAAAGAAAAAAACCTTTTATAAAATGTAGTGTTTCTTGAGTTTTATTTTACCCAAGCAATTGAAAGCAAATTATAATGGTGCTTAATTTCCTTCTTGAGTGTTTCTATAAAAGATTCTTTGTTATTATATTGAAGAAAAATATACAGTTTCAAAAAGTAGATGCTTGCATTATCTGCAAATAAAGGATTAAAGAAAATATGTAGCATAACCATCTTTGACTCCAAAATTCTGTTTGACCTATTTACTCCTGTCTGGTCTTGCTTGTAACTATTCTGATAATGTGTTAAATTGTTATTACATGACATGATTTTTGTGGATGACAAGGGAGTCTTTCCACTTTGAAGGGAGTTGTAATGTGAAAATCACATTAAAGGGTGTGGAGAATGGGACCAGAGAGAGATGGAGCAACTTCTAAGTAGGCAGAGAGTAATGATTTTGAATCATCACCTGGGAAACCAAAGGTATATATATATTTTAAAGATTTTATCATTAAGGCCAGTTAGAGCTTAGTACTAAGATTAAAAGCAGTACCTTTACTTCAGAGGCATCAAAGAAGAAAGTCACAAAAAGAGAAGGAACAGAACAGCAGGCAAGGCAGCCCGGCTTGGTGCTCACAGTGCAGAGGAGGCTAAGGGAGACGTCAGCTCATGGAAGCGGCTACTGGGCCACATCTCTACTGTTCACCTGACAGTGTGCATTGTGGCTGCAGATGTCACTCCTTCAGTGAGCACAAGACTGCAGTACACGTCTTTGAAGGTCTATGTGACACCTAACTCACAAGGGAAGGTCTCCCAAGTCTGACCCTTTAGAGCTGCTTTTCTACCAACTACTCAGGTAAAAAACAAAAACAAAAACAAAAACAAAACCACAAAAAAACAGTAAAATTATTTTAGATACTTCAGCCTAGATACAATGATACTTTCACAAGCCAAATCAACTCTCCTCCCTAAGGGACATAATTTTGCATGTTCTGAAATCCTACAGAAAGCACTTAACCTTTCCTTGTGTAGACACCAACATATCCTTTCAGGTAAAGACATCATGATGTGGTAGGTTACAAATCATAAAGAAGTTCACATCTGTGGGAAAATCCCATATTACCACATCACCATGTCACTGCTAGCCTCTGGTCCATGGACCTTTGGTACATGGTTGTTGGAAGGTGAAGTCATTATTATTCTTCCAATTTATATTCCTCCAGACTATGTTCATTTCATTCTGGGTTAGAGAAATAACCAATCCACAATGACAATTCCCATGCAGAATTGTTCTTCTTAATTGTCTGAAAGTCCTAGAGAGTCAGTGTCTATTGTTGGAAGATAGAGTTTGCAGCAACTATCTGGCATGACCAATACCAAAGATAAGCGAGCACTTAACATTAGAACTGGGAAGAGCACAAGGTTCCTATAGTCCAGACACCCCTACCCACAGGCTTCAGGCTGCTGTTGTAACTAAGGGACTGAGAATCTAGAGGTGCAGCAAGCCTTGCTATTTTAACCTCTTCTCATTGTTCAGGATATGAAACAGAGAGGTTCCAGTGTTAAGTCACAGCTGCAATAGAAGCCAGAGGGCACCCAAAGGAAAGGGAAACTGACCTTGGAAAGAAACCTGAAGCAGCAGACTCCTGTTCCATATACTTCTGGATCCTCCAATCCGATCCTCCTGCCCACATGTGCCATCTCCCACTTGTGCAGCCCAACTTCTTTTAACAAGATAGAAATACTTAAGGTAGCCTTTCCTTTGAGGGAAGGTGGAGCTCCAATCATATCTGAGCTTTCTTCATAAGTACATGCAGCATACATAAATCTAAGTTGTTTTCTTTCTGATGTGTTTTAACTGATTATTTGTGAGGATACAGGAAAAAAGTCATTACTCCTCCCTCAAGGAAGAGAGAGCAATCCCCCTGCTAAATATTATTAGAAATAGCATAGTTTACAATCGCCTATGCATCAGAAACAGAAATTACAGGTTTGTGGGGGTCAGTCCTGAATTTCTTATTTATGCGTTTATATTTAAATGGTGCCGGGGATTGAACCCAGGACAACCTCCATGCTAGGTAAGGGCTTTCCTACCAACTGGCAACCTGAACTCTAATTTTAGTATCTTTAATGTAGACTTCATATTCTGCAGGGAATGCAGGTGGTAACGCAGGCAGAGACACCTCTACTCTGAGGCACACAGACAAGAACAAATCCATAAACCCTTTTAATTACAGCTAAACATCATTATTATTAATGATAGAGCCCCACTTCTAGCAAGCTCTCTGTTAATTGACCATTTGATTCTCACTCCTGTCTATCTCTGACTCCCTCCTCTGTCTCATCTTCTTTCACTAATAAACAAAGTGACCCGATGAACTCTATTAGACTGTGTGATCAGGAGAGGGGACAAAGGAGACTTTGCTATCCTGAGAAATAAAAGTAACTGACCTCTGAAATCCATTCTAAACGAAAGCATGGGATTATCTGAGCTTATAATTTATTAATTGAAAATACTGCCCAGGCTCGGGGAAGCCAGCTATGTGGTGTGAGTGGGATTGTGTCCACGAAGGGTATATAAACTGCCTCTTCCTTCAGGAGGATTGTACTTGAGGAGTGGGGAGGAAAATTACCCTCCCGTCCATTTATATTTCTGCTTCTAGCTTTCCCCCATGGTGGCTTTGTTGGCTGTCATCTTTTGAAATTCATATTAAAATGACTGCATTAGGAAGAAATAAAAGAATTGCGGCCATGATTACTTTTTCCAACACTATTCTGGGCAACTCGGAGAAATGGAAGTGAGGAACTAGCATTTCAAACAAAATTACCTGAGCCTCTAATGGCCAGCCCACTCTTGTGCTAGGGTTAATTTTGTCTAGAGGATGTTAAGCATGGAGTGAACTATTCTGTTTCCTCCAAAGACCGCCAAATGATCCAGCGTGCTTGAACAACGAGGCACCTGTGGGTTGTTCTTTTTAATTAAAAACTCCTTAATGGGATGAACTTTCAGAGACTTATTTGTTGGAAATGCTAGAATTCGGTCCACCTCATTTTCCGAAGTCCAATTTGAAAATTATGTTTAAAAATAGCCTCCTGGTTTGAGAACACAATAAAACATTTACAGCAATCTGTGAAGGATGGATTTATATGTTGTTCAGATTCTAGAGGAAGCGAGATTGCAATTTATCTGCCCTGCAGATGATGTCTGTAAGCAGCTGGAGCAGAGAGAGAGAGAGAGAGAGAGAGAGAGAGAGAGAGAGAGAGAGAGAGAGAGAGAGAGAGAGAGTAATTCTGGGAAGGCAGAGGAAGGTCAACTAAGGTATGCTGTACCAGGAGATCTTTGGTCCTCCAAGCTAAGAGCAAGTTAGGAGGGGAAGCCTCAACTATCTAGGGATGAGAGAGGAAGCAGTCGTAGTGCTGAAAGGACTAGAAAATGCAGCAAGACCAACTGTTAAGCAGTTAGTGAGGTGTGAAGCACAGCTGTGGGGTATTTGGGGGGCAGATAGCCTGATAACACTTCCAAGGGCTATAAGAGAAAAATTCAGAGCCCATGCTTCGCTTGGTCCTCAAACAGATACAGGGTCCTTGCCCCAAGGAGCTAGTAGTGAATAGAGATAATTTGACTGGCAATAGCTGCTATTCACTGAAGCTTCTTCCACACCAAATTTGCTTCTGTGTCCCTGTTGAAGAAACAACTTAAGAGAGGGAAGGTTTACTTTGGCTCATGGTTCCAGAAGTTTCAGTCAGTTAAGGTTGTGGGATGGCACAGTGGGGGCTCCTGACAGGGAGTGTGCAGGAATGGATGCTCATTTGGTATAGACCAGTGAAATGCATGCTTGAACCAGATGTAGGCACAATAGAACATTTGAAATCCAGCCTCTAATATCCAATATATACAAAGAACTCAAGAAGTTAGACTCCAGAGAGCCAAATAACCCTATTAAAAATGGGTTACAGAGCTAAACAAAGAATTTTCACCTGAAGAATTTCGAATGGCTGAGAAGCACCTTAATAAATGTTCAACATCATTAGTCATTAGGGAAATGCAAACCAAAGCAACCCTGAGATTTCACCTCACACTTGTCAGAATGGCTAAGATTAAAAACTCAGGAGACATCAGGTGCTGGCGAGGATGGGGAGAAAGAGGAACATTCCTCCACTGCTGGTAGAATTGCAAGCTGGTACAATCACTCTGGAAATCAGTCTGGCGGTTCCTCAGAAAACCAAGCATGACACTTCCAGAGGTTCCTGTTATACTACTCCTGGGCATATACCCAGAGGATTCCCCAGCATGCAATAAGGACACATGCTCCACTATTTTTATTTATTTATTCTACCTTATTTATAATAGGCGGAAGCTGGAAAGAACCCAGATGTCCCTTAATGGAGGAATGGATACAGAAAATAAGGTATATTTACACAATGGAATACTACTCAGCAATTAAAAACAATGAATTCATGAAATTCTTAGCCAAATGGTTGGAACTGGAAAACATCATTCTAAGCGAAGTAACTCATTCACAAAAGAACACACATGGAATGCAGTCACTGATAAGTGGATATTAGCCCAGAAGCTCTGAATATCCAAGACACAATTAACATATCAAATGTTCCCAAGAAGAAGGAAGGAGAGGGCCCTGGTCCTGGAAAGGCTTGATGCAGCAATGTAGGGGATTACCAGGACAGAGAAGTGGGAGGGGTTGATTAGGGAATGGGCAGAGGGAAGAGGGCTTATGGGAGGGGGGGAACCGGGAAAGGGGAAATCATTTGTAATGTAAACAAAGAATGTAGAAAAAAATTTTTTAAAAATTAAAATGTGAAGTCCAGCCCCTAGTGATATACTTCCTCTAGGTATGTCCTACTTCAAAAATATGAGCCAGTAGCATCATTTCTGATTCAAACTATAACTTAACATGTATAAATGAAGGTAAGGATTGGCTTACAGAAAATAGAACATCCATGTCATTTCCAACTGTGGTCGCTCTGACAACATTAAAGATGGCCTTATTTAGGGTTTCTATTGCTGTGATAAAACAGCATAACTAAAAGTAACTTGGGGAGGAAAGGTTTAACTTTATTTTATTGTTTGTGGTCCATTAACCGGGGACATCTGGTCAGAACCTCAAAGCTGGAGCTCAGAGTCAGGAATTGGTGCAGAGGTCATGGAGGTCATGGAGGGACACTGATCACTGGCTTGCTTGGCCTGCTTTCTTCTGTCGCCCAAGACCACTAGCCCAGGGCTGGCACTGCCCATATTAAACTGGGCTTCTTATATCAATGACAAACCAAGAAAATGTACCACTGGTTTGCCCACAGGCCGGTCTAGTGAAGGCATTTTCTCAAGTGAGGCACCCTCTTCCAGAATGATCATGATAATGTGTCAAACTGACATAACACTAGCCAAGA
Source organism: Apodemus sylvaticus (assembly GCF_947179515.1). Taxonomy (NCBI): domain Eukaryota; kingdom Metazoa; phylum Chordata; class Mammalia; order Rodentia; family Muridae; genus Apodemus; species Apodemus sylvaticus. Next base: position 61,567,538 of record NC_067485.1, read on the forward strand.
CAAAGGTGTGTGTGTGTGTGTGTTCCATTCATAAAAATACTATCAACTATATATTAAAAAGTGTTATTTACTCAGCTTTCCTACCATTGTTTAAGCTATGAAGAACTATCATCAATAGTAGTTTACCATTATCTGTTCTATTAATTTATTATCACATTTTATTTTTTAAGATTTTATTTTTAATTGTGTGCATATTTGTATGTGTATGTATGCATGCATGTGTATGTGTGTAAGAGAGTGTGTATGTGTTTGTATATGTATAAGCATAGGTGGCTGTGAATTCTGGAACTGGGTATCAAATCCCTTGCAACTGGAGTACAGGTCATTGTGAGCTTCCTTACCAAGGTTCTGGGATCCTAACTTAGGTCCGTTACAAGAGCAGTAAGTCCTACTAATCACTGAGTTGTCTTTCCAGTCCTCCATTCAACACATCATTTTTACTACATTTTATTTATTGTGTGTGAGGTTAAGACACTCGAGAACCATGATGTATATGCAGAAGTTGGTTCTCTCCTTCTAGCATGTGGGTCTTGGCTATTGAACTCAGTTCACCAGGCTTAGTCACAGATGACTTTTTCCATCAAGCCAACTCAATGGTCCCATTCAACACATTTTAAAAAGTATTTTTCATATTCTACAATGCTGTTGGATTCTAAGGATTCAGAAAGTGAAAACAAGTCTTGTGTTAGTAGAGCTAATAATTTAGTGATAGTTGGGGACATTAAGTTAATATGTAAGTGATATTTATAATTTCATATTATGACAGATTTTTCATATTATGACAGATTTATCAGGATGAGCTAAATTATACTGTGGCTATAATCTCAGTATCTTATTGTTTTGTAACAGAGATAGAGTATACAAGGTAAAATCATGTGACTCCCAGGGAGAGCATATGTTGATTTCCTAAGAATAACTCAATATTTACATGCTGGAAGGTAAAAATAACAACAAAAACAACAACAACCAAATGAAGGTGGTTGGCTATATAGGGTGAAGGAGAGAGTGACTTACCAACATGCATGAAAGATGATCCGTTCACTCAAATATGAAGTTTATTATTTAGGGCAGATGGGATGTTAAGTGTGTTACAGAAGAATCTAGATTGGCTTTAGACACATTGACATTTTTAGGTTCAGTTAAGACTGGTGAGTCCATGATGCATAATCCATGTTCATGTGAGTGGCCCAAGCTAAACTCATGGGCCAGGAAAGAACCCAAAAGCCCTGATAGTTGGAAGAGAACTTGCTGGAGGAATAGTTGGGTGCTTGTGAAAGTGTTATGGGGAGAAGGGAGGGTGCATGGGGAATGAAACCAGAATGCAAGATTTCTACTTATGAGTTTAGGGAGGGACAGAAGCTGTATTTTGAGTATACTGAAGGAAAGCAATAGACCAGTATTAAAAGACAGCAAACTGGAATGGGGAATATGGCTCAGACACTGAGAATGCTTGCTTTGCAATCATGCAGACCTGAGTGGGTCCCCCAAAGCCTACATAAAGAGCTGGGAATGATCCCATGGGTGTCTGTGATTCCAAGCTATGGGGACAGAGACAGGAGGAGCAATGGGGCTTGCTGGCTGCTGGCCTAGTGCCAGGTACAGCGAGAGACCCTGTGTGGAGAGAAGGAGGTGGTCAGTGACAGAAAAGGATGAGTGACATCCTCCAATGGGCTCCACATGTGTCCAACCCACCAGCACCCTTTCTCTTGAACTAATAAGATTGGCCCAAGGTGAGCTTTTGACTAAAGCTTAGCCAGTTAGGAATCTGTGAATCTGCAGAACAATCTGGATGTTCTGTAGACTAGACTTGACCTTCGGAACTATTAGCACATGTCATTACTCCTGCCAAGTAGAATGGAGGAAAAATCTGGTCAATAGAAAGAAGGAATAAAGCAGTTATGCAGACAAAAATGGGAGATTTATAAACCACGGATTAGCTAGAAACACATCCTTGTCTTCTATGAGGCACCCCAGTTTTAAAAAACCTAATATTTAAACATTAAGTTTTAATTAATTCAAGGTGATTAATTACTTCTTGCAATTAATCATAATACAGACTGGTATGTAATAAATAGAAGGTACTATTTATATGAGGTATATATGCAGAGAGGTGAGTGAAACAGTACACAGATTTACAGATAGCTAACTACTGGACCTGAAATCTGAATTCAGATGATATGACTCCAGAGCATATGTCCTTGGATATAATAATGTTATGGTTTGAATCTAAAAGATCCGCTCTCCAAAAGCTCATGATTTGAATGGCAAGCTCTAGTTTGTGGAATGAATTTGAAGGCCATGGAATCTTCAGGGAGTGAAGCCTAGCTGTCAAAAGTACATGGCTGGAAGAGACCCTCCTAAGCTTAATATCCAGCTGTGGATCAGCTGCTCTGTTCCCAATGAGCCTCCTGAGAATACCAAGTTGCTGACCACAGCTCCAGTGGGCGCAACATGAACTACTCTTTTGACCACAATGGACCAAAATCCTCTAAAGCAATGGTTCTCAACCTGTGGGTCCTGACAAATATTCTGCATATCAGATATTTACATTATTGTTCATAACAGTAGCAAAATTACAATTATAAAGTAGCAACAAAAATAGTTTTTTTGGTTGGGGGGGTCACTACAACATGAGGAAATGTATTAAAAGGTCACAGCATTAGGAAGGTTCATAACCAATACAAATCCACAAAATAGCATAAGTGGTCCCCTCTCTTAGGTGGCTTTGTCAGGCATGCTATCACATCTATGCAATGATAATTGATACAGAAGCCTGACTATTCTAATGGAATATGGCAAAAATGCTGAGTTACAGGAAAAATGTTACCAGCTGGGTGACAGAAAGAATCATGCTGTCAGTTCTATTAGCTCTAGCTCAGAAACCCCATATTTTATCGTCTCTTAATGATAATTGATATTTGTTTTCTTGAATATCTTTAGAGACTGAAGGTGGTCTCCAATCATCAGACATTAGGGAATATATAACTCTTACCAAATAAATCATAATATACAATGCATTAATTAGCTAGAAGCTTCAATTCATCAAAAAATTTAACAGTCCTGCCTTTATATGAAAAAACCCACTAACTTCATTATATAGTTTTCATTATATAGTTTCATTATATAGTTATACATTATACATTATTATATATAATATATAATATATTATTATATATTTATTATATATTAACTTTCATTATATAGTTTCACTTGATCAGCCTTAGCACTCTATTCCATTACATAGAAAAATAGTGGCATTGTGGTTTGGAATAAAATGTTCCCCTGAACTGACGTACTGAAGCCATGGTCGTTATCAATGGTGGATTCCTGAGGTAGAACCTTGTTAGTGGACTAACGCATTGATGAATTCCTAGCATAATTTCCCAGAAGCTGGAATCCATTTGAGGAATTAGGTCACTAGAGTTATGCTTTGAAGGAATATCATGTCCTGTTCTTTCCCTCCCCGCCTCTTCCTGGTCTAACATGGGTAAACCATGCTATACTCTGCCATGTTTTCTACACAGAAGCAATGTAACTAGGGCACTATAAATTAAAACCTCTGAAGCTACCACCCAACGTGAGACCTTCTTCCCTTAAGTGGATTTCTTTGATAATTTGTAACAACAACAAGAAGCTGTTGAAACAGAGAAAGTCAGTGGTGTCATCTCTACCCTTTGCCACCATACTACTGAAATAGTCACCATAAAGTGAAAAGGGGGACCCAATTTCAGGGCAAAGGACATGGACATGACAGATGTACTAAACAGGTTTTACAAGGACATTAGTCAATTTCTTCCACTGGCCAAAAGGCAGAACAACCTTGGGGTTAGCCATCTCAGGCTTAGTCAACTCAGGCTTGGGAATTTTCTTTGGTCAAAATGAGGAGAGGTATCAATTAACGTGAAACGTATATTTGCAGCAGCCAGATACCTTCTTCTTCATTTGTACCAATGGAAATTATGTTTTCCTTTTTAAATTACTGTTTGGGCATGTATGATTTCAATAATACTCACTGGACTGGAGGAGAGTAGATTTGTAGTATTGAGTCAATCTTAGACTATAAATTCAATTGCAAAGTAGGAAGAAGAAGAAAGAGTTATGTGGGTCATCCACTCTGGGGAGGTAATAACTTTGCTCTCACTATTTCTTGAAAGGGGCCATCTATGGGATGTGTCAGTGTGGTGGTAGGCATAGGAGACCTCAAAGTCCAGCTACACAGTTATGCAATTCCTCTAACAAGGTTACGCCTCCTAATAGTGGCATTCCTTATCACCAGGCATTCAAACAGATTAATCCAAATCTATTCAAACCACCACAAGGAGCCAGGACATTACAAACAATGTAGGGAGACTTCTGGAAAAGTGCAGGTCTCATTTCATGATAAAACAATTATGGGTGTCAAGAAGGGTGTAACTTTTGGATTGCATAGCTCAGGAAGAATGGAAAAGACCATGGAATGATTATATATTACATATATGTGATATGGTATGAACTGTTTCCACAAGCATGGGAGTCATTCTGGTGAAGACAGGGCACTGGGAGAAAGAACACCTGGGAGGTTTTCACAGTCATAAGTGAGGGTGGGTCTGGAAATTAATTTCTTAGATCTGCCATAACAAGATGCTATATACTGGATAGCGCAAGGGACAGAGACTTACTTTCTCACTGCTTTGGAGGATGGAAGTGCAAAATCAAAGCATCATTAGAGTTCTGTTCTTGTAACATCAGTCTCCGTTTCCAGATGGTCATCTTACTGTGTTGTCACATGGCTTTTCAATTCTTGTCCATGTTCTCACTTCCTCCTTTTCTAAGAATACTAGCTAGATAGGACTAGTAGTACCCTAATGCCCTCATTTAAGTTGATTACCTCTTTAAGAAAATCCTATCTCCACACACTGAGTCCCAGGGTCAGATACCTAAAAAATTGAACATATGAATTTTGGAGAAACATGTTCCAAACCATAATAGAGGGTGACTGTTGGTTAAGTTTTGTAAATTAGACACAAGCTGGTGGGAACCTCAACCAAGGAATTACTTCCATCACGTTGTCCTGCAGCCTTGACTGTGGGGTGCTTTCTTGCTTAATGATTGGTGTGGAAGGGTCCAGCCTATTGTGTTTGGTACCATTCCTGTGCTGATCATCCTGGTAGGTTATATTTAAAAAGCAGATTGAGCAAGCCACACGGAGCAAGCCAGTAAGCAGCATTCCTCCATGGGCTCTACTTCAGTTCTTGCCTCCAGGTTCCTACCTTGGCTTCCATCAATAATGGAATCAATCAAAAATAAAAAAAATAGTCAGATGATATAAACCCTTTTCTTGCCAAATTGCCTTTTGGTGATGGTGTTTGTCACAGACACTCAAAGCAATCTAGGTCCATGACCAACTGTGATCTGTGACAAAAAAAGAAGAACAGTATCGTATAGGTGCCAAGGAAAGTGCTTACGGTGAAGGAGAGATGCTTTCTGTGACAGTGTGATAGGACAAGCCGCAACTGTGCTACCTCCAGTTCAGCTGCATGTGGAGTTGAGCAAGAGAGGGATCCAAATCTGAGACTGTCACCACGAAAAGCCACAGCATTGTCTGTTCATCACTGTGAGCCAGGGAAGGCCAGAGGATAAAGGACACATTTATTGAAGAAATAATAATAAGTTGTAGAAGGAGAAAATTTCAGTCAAAAAGACAGCACATTCATGGCTTTCTACTGCTTACACCAAAGTAATCAAGCAGAAATAGGAAAAAGCCTATCCAGGATATTTTTTAAATTTATTTATTTATTATATGTAAGTACACTGTAGTTGTCTTCAGACACTCCAGAAGAGGGAGTCAGATCTTGTTACAGATGGCAGTGAGCCACCATGTGGTTGCTGGGATTTGACCTCAGGAAGACCAGGAAGACCTTAGAAAGAGCAGTTGTTGTTCTTAACTGCTGAGCCATCTCTCCAGCCCCCTACCCAGGCTTTTAAAGAAATAAGTATCACTTTGGGTCAGTAAAAGGGAAGAAACATCAATGCCTAAGTCCACAGCTCAGCTGGGTGTTAATGCAGCTGCTGGCAGGTGCTGAGTGGTCATCTCCTGAGAGTAAATACACTCTAAATGATGGGAGATGTTCCCCATTCACAAAGAAGCTTATGAAAAAATCACTCCACTTTCACGATGGTGAGCAAGGACCTATACTCTCCTATTTTCATAGCCTTCTTCCCAGTGTTAATATCGACTCTGGTTTATCATTCTCCCCTCTTGAAATGCTTTCTTTGTGTGTTTTCCTGAATGCCATCCCTTCCCAGTTCTTGTTCTTCACTGAGCTCCACTCCACCTTTGCTGGTTCTTTTTTATATTTCTCATCACAGAGAAGTCAGAGTGATAGCTTGAACAGGACAGAAACATGGAGGCAAGAGCTAATGCAGAAGCCATGGAGGGGCGTGGCTTCCTGGGACTGTTCTCATTGTTCGCTCATCCCACTTTCTTAGAGTATCAAGACCACCAACCCAAGAGTGGTGCCTTCCACAGTGACTTGGGTTCACCTACATTAATCATCAAACAATAAAAGGATCCACAGGGTTGCTCACAAGCCAACGCAGTGGAAGAATTTTCTCAATTGACGTTCCCTCTTCTCAAAAATAACTCTGGGTTGTATCATAAAGTAGCCAGGACATGAGCTGTCTTAGTGTTCTATTGCTGTGAATAGACACCCAGAACTTAGCAACTATTATAAAAATTTAATTGGGACTGGTTTGCAGTTTTAGAGGTTTAGTCTGGGAGCATAGTTGCATACAGGCAGACATGATGCTGGAGAATGATCTGAGAGTCTAGCTACATCTCAATCCATAAGCAGCAGAAGGAGACTGTGCCACACTGGCACAGCTTGTGCATATGAGATGTCAAAGCCTATCCCCACAATGATACACTTCCTCCAACAATGTCACACCTACTCCAACAAGACCACACTTCCTAATAAAGCCAATCCCTATGGGCTAAGCATTCAAACACATAACTCTATGGGGGCCATTCCTATTCAGACAACCATACTGTGCTTAAAAAAAAATGGCTTATCTCTCCCTACATCCTTCACTTAAATTATTTTTAAAGAAAGAAGTCAAAATGCACAATTATAAACTAGAAAACTAAGGAAAGGCAAGAAATGCCCAGTCAAGTAGTATTGCAGGTGTGTTTGAGGTCTGGTATCATTGAGGCACTGGGGTCCTGGTATTGAGGATAGTCACATGCTCTGGGTATAACTTTCTGTGATATGATTCAGTTCCTAAGCCCTCTGTCTAAAATTATATCATCTTTTCTAATGATTAATGAGCCATTCTGGGTTCTGAAATATAGCCCTTGTACTTCAACTATCTGCTGCTGTTCTGTAGATGAACTGGATAATTTTACTGTGATAAAATTCAGGCATTGAGGTAGACTTTTGAAACACTTTAGTCACTTGGGAAATATTCACTGTACTTTCTAAGAGACTAAATTTCTCTTCATCCCATTCTGAATTCTGAAGTTCAGACTATGCTTAAGAAAAAAATGTGTTTTAATATCCAATGCATTATAAAATTCTTCTGGCATACGCCATATATAAAATCACAGTGTTTTTCTGGAGGTACAGATTTGCTACCTAAGAATATGGCCACCACTGTCCCTTCCTCCTTCCCCTCTTCTCTCCCTCCCTCCTTCCCTCCCTCCCTCCCTTCCTTTCTTCCTTCCTTCCTCTCCCTTTCCTCTTCCTTCTTCCTGGCTGCCTGGTTGGCTGCCAGCCTACTTGTCTGTCTGTCTCTTTGAGTCAGAGTCTTTGTATAGATCAAGCTGACAATGAACTCAAAATACTCCTGCTTCAGCCTCTCAGGTGCTGAGTTAAGATTTCAGGTATGCACTATAAGCCCTGCTTTATTTTTTTCAATCTAATGAAAATGATTCTCTTTATCCTGGTGACAGCATACTTCCATTTATCCCAGCAATAACAACTGACACTTTTTATTAACTAGCTAATTTTTATGTAGCAACAATTTCTACTACTAGAAATGACATTTCTATTACAAGACTTTTAAAAACAAAATTTAATAGTTTACCTACAATTGAATTCTTGTAAGTACCCAATATGTCCGAAAGCTTTTTTATATAACCCACAGGCAAGGTCCTTATGCGTTCCCTGGAGCCTGGTTTCAGAGCGACATTCCAAACCTGCTCCCCACTTCTCTCTGCTCCTGGCAGTTCTTTCGGAATTCCATGCTTGCTTTTCATCACGATGAAAAGTAATTAGAAATGTATTTCAATTTGGAACAATTATTATATCTACCTAATACAGATTCACCACTTTTTTCTAGCCCCAGGGTATGTTTGTAGTGCTATAATGAAAATGCAGCAGAAAGGGGGAGCTTATAAAAAAACAGAAACTCTGCAGCTAGAGAGTTGGCTCAGCAGGGAAGAGCAATGGCTGCTTTTCTGGAGGACCCACCACGTTCAGTTCCCACACTCACGTGACAGCTCAGAATCATCAGGAACTCTAGTCCTAGGGGATCCATTACCTTCTTCTGACCTCTGTGTTCACCAGGCACAAATGTGGTACTCATACACACAGTCAGATAAACATCCATATATACAAAATTAAAATAACTATGTCTTTAAAAAATTGGAAACTAATTCATATAGCTCTGGGTGCTGGGGAAGCCCAAGATCAAGGTGGTCAACGGATGCGGTTGTTTCATGCACAGTACCTTGTTGCTCTGCCCTGTCACAGTGATTGGGATAATATGCTTCCTCAGTTCCCTCACCTTTATTTTGGCAGATCCAAGACTTTGCACATGTTAGGCGAGCCTTCTGCCATTGGTGTGCATTCCCAGCCCCTCATATTCTTCTAGAGTCAGTAATTTCATTCATGAGCAGCAATCCATTCTCATGATCTGATCCCCTAAGGCCCCATCTTCTGATTCTAACATTTGAAGGATAGGGTTTTAGCACAGCCTTGAGGAGACTCAGACACCAAGACCATAACACTTAGAATTTGCAAGGTGCAAATGTAAGTTTATAATCATTTGGGTCTTTAAAATGGTATTTCAAAAATTAAGCTTTTATACTCCAAGAAGTGTTTTTTTTTTTCAGAATGATAGGTTTTTGTTTTTAAATTAGTGGCTGTAAATCATTTTTACATCTTTGGTGCGACATCTAAAACTGTTAGCTAAATTGAAGCATTTGTTTATGTTGACTTCCATGCCAACATAAAGAGAGCAGTATGTATGCTGACTTCAGAACAATAAAAGTGATACAATAATGGTGCCCTATCATCTAAACTATATGGCGGTAAATCACTACAGAAGATGGCCAGGAATGCCTCCCTATTTCTCATTCTACTCACAAAATAAGATTGTAACATAACATTTACCTTTATTGTTGATTAAGCTGAGCTGCATACAAAGAGAAACAGCTCACCACAGAATACTCTCTACTTAAAATACCTTTTATAGGTTTTGGGTTTTTTTTGTTTTTTGTTTTGTTTTGTTTTTTGCGTTTTTGATGACTGACAAACTGTTACTTAAACTTTGCTGTGCAATAAAATATTCTAGAGTATCACCTCAAATTTAGTTCCAAGGAATTTTTTAAATTCACTTAGCTCTCCAGTTCTAGCAAGCTGATAATCATACTGGACAAGGGATGTGGTGGATTGACAGTTCTGTAGGGATTCAGGTCTTGTTTCAGCCCTTCAGGTTATAAGATTAGTGGATCCTGCAAAAAAAAAAAATCTTCCAGAAAAGACACCCACCTATCTGTTGTGTCCTCACAGGGGAAAGTTGGGCATGTTGAACAACAGAAAATCAGTGGACTGCACATCCAGAGCCAGGGTTAAACACTTTAAATGGTCTTATTAATCCTCATGGGAGCCTTGTAAAAACAGGCATGAAAATTCCATATATTTTACAGTACACTGAAGAACCTAGCCATAATGCCTAAGGTTGATAAGATAAACGTATTTTGAGTAGATTAGTAAAGCAAAATGTGTGAGTAGTGTGTGTGTGCCTGTGTAAGCAAGCAACTGTGGAAGAGAGAGAGAGAGAGAGAGAGAGAGAGAGAGAGAGAGAGAGAGAGAGACAGAGTACATGTGAGAGTATGAGTTTGTGTATATGTTGTTTTTTATTTCTGCCCCTGGTTTTCTCCACATAGCTCTGGAAACCCCTGTAATTCTTGGATGAATGAGTCTCTTTAAGAGGTATATTAGCTGTTGGTCTCTGGATTTCTTCAGAGATGTGGTTCTTTTAAAAGGAAGGCCCAGGCAAGGAGCAGAGCTTTAAGATTGCCAGTCATTCTCCCCAACTTCCAGGAAGGAAGCTCTTCCAGTAAGTTCTTAACCTGTCTATACCCTGCCCTTTTCCTGTTCATGAACTCCACACTGCATTCCATGATACAATGTTCCATGGACATTGAAGATACTACTATGATATGAAGCACACTTCCTCCCCCCCCCCCAGAACAGGATTCAGAGATCACCTGGATTGGTGAACTGCTGAAGGTGCTAGGAGGCACCGCTCCCCCATACCTTGACCCCCTTACCACTTAATCTGATTGTTGATGGATAATTTGCAATGTCTTTAAATAAACCTACAAAAGTGAGCAATGTGTTCCCCATAATTCCGTGTACTATCCTGCAAATTACAAAAGCACTCATAGAAGACACCATGAGTATCATGGCTTGTGGGAAAATAAATTCTTATCCAGATCAATTTCATAGGGTTTCCCCCATACTTTCCTCTAGTAGTTTTACAGTTTCAATTTTGTAGTTCTTAGTTTGGTTGTAAATCTACTTTAAGCTGATATTCATAACTGGAGACAGAAGTTTCATTTTTACTGTTTGTGGGGGAAGCTACAAATCATCTAAGAATCAGTAAATAAGGCAAGTTCTAGAAATAGGCTAGTTTATCTCAAAGCTCTATAGGCTCTTAACCTGTCTATACCCCAACCTTTTCCTCTCCATGAACTCCACACTACATTCCATGCTACAGTGTCCTATGGACACTGAAGATGCTTCTAGTCTTATGTGAAAGTATACTGTGTGAATTTGCATACACATGCATCTGTCCTATTATCCATCTCTGTAATTTGTCGTCTATCCATCCGTGAGTCACCTTGTTGTCAGTCTCTAAATTGCTCCTATTTCATACTTTAATGTGCAGCGGGTGGGGTTGGGAGGTGGATAACTACACAGGACTGCAGAGAGCAGGTGCTAAAGGCTGACACAGGTGATTCAAGTAGAGAAAGAGCTAAAAGGAAAAATCCTGGACCCCGATCAAGGTGACAGGTGAGTACCCAAGCTCCTGCTCCTATGTCTCAGAGAGCTCTGCATTCAGCCATATTTTTCTGACACTAGATCATTTTTATTACTGAAACTTTAAACAGCCAGAGAGTTGTCATGTGCTTCAACTATCTCTAGAGAGAGTTGGTTGTCAATGAGGAGTGTGTTTGTGATTCTACCCCAAAACAAATCTGAGTGCAGAGTTAAAAACACCTTCTGTTCTAAGGTCTATACATCTACAGCTTACCATACAAAGTTACAAAACAAGGGTGGGGGAATGGGAGATTGTGACTATTGAATTATTTGTTGTTAAATCAATTACTGCATCAGATTAGTTTTTCAGCAACATTTGGAATAAAGAAAATGTTGTTGGCAAAATAATAAAAATCTGGCAGCCCCAAGAATTAAACATTAGCAGCCATTCAGAAACAGAGGCACTTAGTCCAACAAAGAATTCTGTGATCTAATTACTTCCGCCAGCAAATGCTACCATTTTTCTTCCCACTGATTTATTTAGCTCCACAGCACAAGTTCAATTAATTTCCTTTTACTAAGAGGTTAATGTAAATCTGAACCTTCCCTAAAAATACACAGAAATGCCCAACTACTCTGCAATATTTTGTTAATCCTTTATTATCTGAAAGTACCACAGGCACAAAAGGATTAAAATGTCAGCACTTAGCATATAGAGGACATTTACTGAGTGGTAATTAAATATGAAATGACTGAATCATATTAAATGTCATTAACATTTAATATGTTAATGAGGTTTAGTTAAGTTTAGATTGAACACATTTAGATGCCTAGTGAACAAACTTAAGATAGTTGCTTTTTTCTTTTAAACAGGCCATGCATCAAGTTGTAAAAACACAAATAACTATTTTGAAGAAAATGAAAAAATATCTAATAATGTGGGATTTCCCATCAAGTAGATGTGAAATATCTAATAATAAAAATATTAAAATATTTAAATAATAGAAAATATCTAATAATGTGGGATTTCATAATTTGCCAGAGGGAAGACCTGACCAGTTGCTCAGGTCTTCCCTCTGGCAAATTGGGAGCTATTCATCACAGCAGTTTCTATATTGCTCTGTGGAATCAACACCAGCAAATAGAACTGATAGAGCTGAGAGGCTCCTGTCCCTCCAAGTTTTGGGGGCCATTGAATGACTATGTGCAGACTGTGGATCGAATTCTGATAATGACCTAAGTTCCAGGGGGAAGTTAGATAATGAAAGAATCAATCCAGTGGGCTGTGCTTCATGTTCTCTTAACTCAGTTGAATTCTTGTACACGTTTCCAATTCTGTTTGGCTGAGTGCAAGTCAGCTTACAGCCACCAGTCATATTTTCTGAAAAGTCTACCGTGAGCAGGCTAATCTGATGGTCAACCCTCAATCCAATGTCTGCCAACTTGAATACCCTTTCACTTTCTCCTGCCTCTATTTGAACTCAAGGCAAAATGTTCAGGAGAAGACAGAGAGCTATCTTTTGCTCATTCTTGGTATTTTATTTGTTTAAGAAGCTGTTCTAGTTTAACTCTTCCACAAGCTCCAACAGAAGCTGTGAGATATAGATGTAAAGCGAGAAGACAGACAAAGGCCTTAGTGTCCCTCCCAAAGTTGCCTGACATGGCTATAATACACTCCATTCTTAATGCTCCATAAGACTAAGTTCAAATCCCGGCTCTATCATTTACCAGCCTCATGGCCTATAAAAAGATGCAGTGATGCTTTCTATCCTTGCAGTGATGACATGGGTGAGAAAACAACTGACTCATGATGAGAAGCAATGCAAAGGCTGGAACATGCAAGGCCAGGTGCGTGCCAAGCAATACATAGATATTCTCACTCAGTTCTTATTTTGGCATACATACTTTTTCTTAGACAAAAACCAGAGTTTCTGCTTTCCTTCCTTGTGAAAGGCATAGTTGAGTTTATAGTGTAATTAAAGCAGTCAGCAATGTAATGTCAGTGGCTCTGATGTCCTGGAGTGTCTTTGTCTCTTACAACCCCATCTGCCCAAATACAGCCGACTCCTTCTGAAGCTACTAAAGTCTTGAGACAGGACGTATCCACTGCCCCTGCCAAGGCGGTGGCAAGGGATGCGCATGCAAATACACAGCTGGATCTCTGTGCCTTTCTCACGGAGGCACTGGGACACTGGGTGCGAAACAGCATTACTACTGTTACCACCACCCTCACCCCCGCCCCCACCCCCACCCCCACTAAACAAACTGTAATAACCAGAAACATGATTACTTGTGCAGCCTTTGGCAAATCCAATCAATTATTTAAAGGGACTGCAGATTGGATAGAACAGGTACAAAAAAAAAAAAGATAATCTCCTATGCCCAGATTGGAGATTTTTTTCCCCCATATAATACATCCCAATCACAATTTCCCTTCCCTCTACTGTCCTTCCCGCAAATCTGGACCCCACTGCCTTTCTGTTTCTCAGTAGAAAAGAAACAGGCTTCTAGGGGATACAAACAAAATAAAATATAATAAGTAAGATAAAAACTAACACATTGGAATCTGATCAAAACAAACCGGGGGAAAGAGCCCAGGAATAGGCACAAGAAACATAGACACAGAGATCATCACGGTCTCACAGAAATACCAGAACTGCAGCTAGCACCTGAGTCTGTCAGCACCATGGACAAAAGCCATGGGGACGAGCTGTAAACCATCCAGCAACCAAAGCTTGAAACACTTCACTCTCTAACTCTCTAAGTCTAATCGAGGTTAGGGTGTGTGTGTGTGTGTGTGTGTGTGTGTGTGTGTGTGTGTGTGTGTATTAGAATTTTATTTAGAAAAACTAACACAAAAGAGGTTTTTATTGCTTCAAAGAACAATGACTGATGTCAATTCTTCCTGGTCAGAACTTTGAACTTGAAGCATTTACAGTCGAGATGACAATGCCAATAAGGTCACGGGGCTATTGTTTCTTGGTGTGTCATACAATCTAAAATTTCTCATCTTTAAAAAAGTATTGTATGTTATTTCTCTGTAAAATGATTGTATGAAATACTTAAACTTCTCTTAGTGAGGTTCATTATACCTGAAGGTATAATAGGAAAAACTTCAACTCTAATTAGAATGGCACAAGAAATTGTTAAGTTCAGACAGGTTCCTCCAGCACAGAGTCATAGTTAAGGTTGAGGTTAGCTGAGGGGCTGAGGCTACACAATGACATTCCAGACACCCACATGGAAAAGCAATGAGAACTCATCAGTTTGTAACTCATGTCTCGTAGCAATTTCTCATTAATGCCAGTCTGTGTCAGCCCTCCATCATCTTTGGTTTGCTAATGGCATCAGAGTTTTGCCAATGAAGACACTAGCTTTTAGAAAAATAAAAAAGAGCATCTTCTGAGGTCACATGGCTCCTCAGACCAAAGTCAGAGTTGAATCACATCCCCCTGACTTTGAAGGTGACATTTTCACCTCTCTGCCATGTCATTATATCATGGTGCCACAGGCTATTTTTATCTGTGGTAAATTCGTTAGCAACCTAATTCACTATGTCCTAGCATTGTGGTCCAGAATAACACAGACACTGTTTATAAATTATCTGTAGGGCATGAAAATTAATTTTACTGAAACCAAAATTGAAAATATCTTATAATGAAATAAACACTCCTGCTGATATCATAACTGCGAGGCAAGTGTGACTGAATAACCTCTAACCCAGATACACAGTTATTCAAAGTCAGAGGTAACCATTCGTGAGTCTTTCCCTTATCAAGACTGCTTCTACATGGGACCATCAATACAGAGTAATTAACATGCAGGAATAGATATAATTTCGAGAATTTAAAGTATTTAAAGTGAGCCCAAATGATAAGGGAAAACTGACATTTTAATGCAGAGAAAAAGAAAAACAAAATAATAGAAAACAAATTTAGATTTAATATCTAGGAAATAAGAGGTTCTCATTTTCCTTCCTCTAAAAGCCAAGTGTCACATTTAAAATTATGTGTTATGTGATGATATATCAAGAGTGAAGAAAGAAAAATTACTTTAAAAGATAAAGGAATATAAACACAGGCATTCCCAGTTACATTAACAAGAGTTTACAAACTGTGGATATCAGAGACAGATAGAAACACAGGATGAATTCAAGCATTAGAAACTTGATTTGGAGACCCAAGCCAATCCCTAATGGGTTTCATGCAGCTTGCAGGATTCTAAATTCAACCCATGTGGTCTCAGGTGTTCTTGTCTACAACTTAAATATGCAAAGGCAGACAGTTAATCTACCTTTTAAATCCTTTAACAGAGGAGATTCTCATATTGTACAAATCAAGATACTGAAAATAACTATGTCAGTGCAATCAAAACATGTTAGGGCCTATTTTAGACAAATTAGAAAAATAGATCACTGTAAGAGATGATACAGACCCTAGATACTCAGGGGACTTTCAGCAAATCTTTACTCAAGGAACTATTTCTTTATTCATGTGCTTGCTTTGTCCTTCACACACACCCACACACACACATACACACACACACACACACACATACACACACACATACACACACACACAGAGAGAAATATAAACTATATATCTTATGCATTATATATGCTTACATATAAATATATATTTATATTATAAACTTTCTAGCCTATTGATATTCTCACTTCCTCTTTGTCTTCCTTCTTTGTCTCTAGTTCCTTCTCTTCTAACTATTATGTAGTTTCCATTTTACAAAGTCCTTTCCAGCTGCCTATTCCCTGAAAATTACATATTTGAGTTTTTGCTTGTTTGCTTTCTTGAGGTTATTTTGTTGAATTCATTGTGTTTCAAATTCAAAAGAGGTTAATCAAAGGCTTTATATTTTATTTTTCCACATGAATGTATTTTCATCATCAGAAGGACATATCATACATGACTATGTCTTAGTCTATGAGACACATGAGTTTGGTTGGTCACAAAGTAAAAACACTAGATTGTTGTAGGTTTTAAGAATTTTCCCTACTTAACTCTGTTGACACACTCTACTTTCATAAGCCCTTAAAAATCTCTAGCTAAAGGCAGAAGAGAAAGTTAAAGAGATTATAGAGGTGAAAAGGATTTAAATATTTGTTGGCTCTGAGCTGGGAAAAGATTATGTGACAGAAAGGCTTTGGACAAGAACTAGAGAGCCTCAGGGAGTTAAAAGTGGCTCCAGTCCTAGTGTAGCAAGAGCCAGGAGATCAGGACCCCAACCTCAAGGAGCTGAACTTGAGGAAGAACCGCACAATTCTTGGAGGAAAACCCCTGAAAATCCCTAGGAAGAAGCCCGGCTCTGTCAGTACCTAGATCTTAGTTTCCTGAGATTCTCAGCAGAGGATCTATGTAAGATGTAAAGTACTCAACCTCTGACCCACAAACTGAGAGAAGATAATGAATGTTTAATTACGCACTCTGTGGCAATATGTGACATCAGTGCGTTTGCAATTTCTTGCATGGTTGTGACAGAATGCCAGACCTAAATAATCTAGATGGAAATATATTTTGGTTCCCTTGTCCAGAGACTGCAGCCCATGGCCATGCAGCCTCATGAGCCTTGGCAGAATATCTCTGCAGCAGAAGCACAGAGTGGAGGTTCTTCACTGTACTCGAGACAAATGGGTGAGGGACATGAGAAGAAGACAGAGAGCTCCAAAGTCCTGTTTACTGTGATCCAATTTCTTAACATAGGCTCCCCCTCCTCCAGCCTCCAGTGTCAGCAGTGAGGATCTTAGAGTTAACACATCAGTTTGTGAGGGGCATTTCAAGTTTAAATCCTAACATGCAGCAATAGAAAAAAGTATAATTATGGATTCTATTTCCTCTTGCTTAGACTTGGTGTGTGTGTCTATGAATTAGAGACTTCTTAGATCAAATGAAATGATCATCTTTCATCTTTTAAATAAGTGTCTACACTGGCATATATGCTGCTTTTTAAACTGCGTTTTCAGATGAAAGAATAGATTTAGTGATCTACTGGGACTCAGCCTCAGGCATGGCCTTCTACTCTCAAGATTTTTTTCATCTTCAGTATTGGAAAACTAAGGCACACAGCCTTTTTGGTCTGGTTTTTAATATTACCTTAGTACACTTTGGCTCCTGAGTGTTGTTGAGAAGTACAAATGTTAAATCCTTGATCTGCAGCCAAGTGAGGGTGACAAGAATTTTAAGAGGGGAGGTATAATGGGAGGGGTTGTGCTACTGGGTTGGGCTGTGGATATCCTGACATCTTCTTATCTTTCTCTGTATCCTGGTCATGAGGTGCATGGTTTCATTCTGCCATTCATTGCTGCCACAATGATTTGCCTAACAACAGGTCTGATTCCATTATTGTGACACAAAAGAGTTTCTTTTTTATAAGTTGATTGTCTTAGAAATTTATTATAATAACATAAAGCTCCCTAATATACCCTCTGTCCTTATTGGAGACTTGAGAGAAAAATCTTGTATTTTTCAGCAGTCAAAGGTTATGCTGTTATGTGCCTCACCATCAGAATGGGCAAAAGTTAATGGAATTCTGTAAGTGGAACATGAAGTTGTTAGGTCTGTGATTGAGAAATAACAAGTTGATTCTGCCTGTTAAACAATTTATCAGTCAAATGGATCTGGAGAAAAGTGTCATGCCTTGAAACACATAATAACACTGTCACAATTAAAGGGTCCAAAAAATTCTTGGCAGAAAGCAGTGTTTGAAGTGTCATAATACCTGAACTCAAATCATGCTACAGAGTCATAGTGACCAAAATGGTAAATCAGACACAAATACCAGTGAAATAAAAGAGGTAACCCAAAAACAAATGCACACAGCCAAAGTTGCTGTCTTTTGACCAAAAATATCAAAATACATATTAGAAAAAAACATCCTTTGCAGCAAATGGTGCAGGAAAATTGGATGGTTGCATACAAAATGTTAAACTAAGATGTAGCTCTCTCACTCAACACAAGTCAATTCAAAATGGACCAAAGGCCTTCAAATAAAACTTGAAATACTGAAGCTGCTCTTGAAATACTGACATAAGCAAATACTTCCTGAAATTGACACTGGTAGCTTGGGAGAGTTAACCATAAGAATTGACAAATGGGGGTACATCAACTTAAACACCTTCAGCACACAAAAGAAATAACCTTAATAGAGAAGAGACAGCACACAGAATGGGAAATTAAACCAAGAATATATAAATAACAGCACAACAGACAGGAGATTAAACCAAGAATATATAAATAATGAGAAATTTGAAGACCCTAATCCAAAATTGTCTAATCAATAAATTGGCTACTGACCTGGACAGACAGTCCTCAAAATAAAAGAATACAATATTCAGTGAATATTCGAGAACATGTTAATATTCTTAGCCCCTGAAGAAGTGAAAATTAAACTGCTTTGAGATTCATCTCTCTCATATCAGAAATATTATCATTGAAAAAATCAATTATGAGACAGTAGTTGATGCACACTTTTAATCCCAGCACTGGGGAGGAAGAGGCAGGCAAATCTTTGAGTTCCAGGCCAGCCTGGTCTACAGAATGAGTTCCAGGACAACCAGGTTTACACAGAGAAACCCTGTCTCAGAAAAAGCAAAGCAAAACAAAATTATAAAAGCGATGGGGGACAAATGAACAAATGACAAATGTACTGGCCTGGAGGCAAATAAAGATGCAGGTGAGGATGCAGGTGAGGATGCAGGTGAGGATGCAGGTGAGGATGCAGGTAGGTCTGCAGGTGAGTCTGCAGGTGAGTCTGCAGGTGAGTCTGCAGGTGAGTCTGTAGGTGAGGCTGCAGGTGAGGCTGCAGGTGAGAAGGAAACCTGTTTGTACAGGTGGTAGGAATCTAAATTGGTGCAGCCACTATGCAAATCAATATGGAAATCACTGGGGAACAAAAAGAAAGATGTAATATCCAGAGTATTCTACCATAAAGATACACACAAGCATACATGTTTAGTGTTGCAGTGTTCACCATAGCCAGGGCATGGAACCTGCCAACGTGTCTATCAATGGAACAAGCAGATAGGTACACGTACACAATGGAATTTTGTAGAACCATGAAGAAAATCGATATTCTGACATTTGCAGGAAAATGGACAGAACTGGAAGTAATTACGTTCAGTGAAGCAGATTGGACTCAGGAAGACAATAGAACACGTTTTCTATTGTATACAAAACCTGAATGTCAGTCTGTCTTTGTGTGCATAGGTAAGTGCCACCCCAAGTAAGGAAGAAGCCCTAAGGTGAGGGGCGGGACACCTGTGTCATGCAAGCAGAATGGGGACCATGACAGGGCAGAAAGGCAATCATGTCTCCTCAGGGAGTGGGAAGGAAGAGCCACAAGAACAAGGTACAAGAGAGATACAGTTAAAGGCTTCCTTTGGATGTTTATTTTATAAAAGTATAATAAGAGACACCCTTTACTTGGAAAGTGAACTTAAAGAGCGATAAAAATGAAAACAAATTTAAAAACTGGTTATTCTCTATTGGTCAAAGAGTTTACATTTGTGAATTCCTATATCCAGCAATTGCATCCTCTACCTCCTCCTTGTTTTTATGCACTTTCAGAATACGCTATTTAAATAAGGATTTATGCCTTTTCTTTCTGCAACTGGAATAAGGACAGAGGTAAAATGAGGAAAACTGAGCCCTCATTTTCCTAGACAGGACTTCTGAGGTCTGAGATGCTCAGAAATTTTAGGTTAGCTTTTCAAAATTTTAGGCTTTAGAGTCAAAAATAGAGATGTCTAGAAACCTGGAAAATAACCCTACTAAAGCTTTGGCATCTGATAGACAAAGAGTGAGCACTTCTTTCCAGTCAAGAAAGTAGCAGTGGCTACAAATAAAATGATCCAAGAGTCAAGTGGTAAGTTCATTGAGAAACATGTTCTGTCCCCAACTCTATTTATTTCCCAGGATATTTGATGATCTGAAATTCTGAAGCCTCAACAGAAGCAGGAGTCTCTGGGATATGGAAAACGATAACCCATGACACCAGTGACAGCAGGACAAGGTCATGCTGCCATGGAATGGTTACAAGGGCTTAAGCACCCAACTCAGAATGACTTCTCGAGTTGAAGTTCCTTTCTCAGGTTTTCTGAAGTGTTGAACATTGTGGGCCTCTTGGGTTTCCTTTAGGACAGGGGGCATCCGGTAGTGACTTCTATGCATATAGTAGGTTATACCTTACCAATAGGAGTTAAAGCTGAAACCTGGTAAACATCAGAACGTGAAGCTTTGTGATGGTTTTGTATATGATCACTGCAGAGCAAATCCATGCTAACTGTACATGTTCCTGTGAGTGAATTGATGAAGAGGAGCAGGTGAAAGGAATACAAGAAATTAGCTCCATAATAGAGGCCCAGTGAGGAGCATGTGGCCTCCTCCCACTTCTCAAGATGTGTTCTGGAATTTCTCTTGTGGACGCGCATGACAAGCCTCTGTAGACAGCGCATAGTTGTCAGCCACACACAAGATGACAGAGCTTCTGGGAAATGGCTCAGAAAGAAGATGCCATACTTCTTTTCCTGAAAGCAACACAGCTTAGTAGTGAACTGAATTTACGGTTTGAAAATGGACTTCTATATTTGCAATTTCTTATAGATTCTTCCATCAAAACACATGGCTGGGTGTTTTGTTACTGTGAAAATGTCCAAATTGATCGTTATGGGCCACCCTGGATCTGCAAACCCGGGCTGCGTAAATTGGAACTAGAGCTGATTGTTAAAACACATTAACTTTATATTGGAGATTCTTTCTTCTATCTCGTGTATTCTGTTGTTGGTGCTTGGGTCCATGATTCCTGTCTTCTTTCTAGGTTTTCTATGTCCCGAGTTGTCTCCCTTTGTGATTTCATTATTGTTTCTACCTCCTTCTTTAGATCCTGGATGGCTTTGTTGAATTCCTTCACCTGTTTTGTTGTTTTTTCTTTTAGTTCTTCTAGGGCTTCCCCCTGTTTACTTGTGTTCTTCTGTATTTCTTTAAGGGAGTTATTTATGTCCTTTTTGAAGCCCTCCATGAAGTCCTCCATCAGCATCATGATCTGTGATTTTAAATCCAAGTCTTGCTTTCCTGGTGTGTTGGGGTATCCAGGACTTGCTGTTATGGGAGAATTGGGTTCAGGTGGTGCCATATTGCCTTGATTTCTGTTAGCAGTGTTCCTACGTTTGCCTTTTGCCATCTGGTTATCTCTGGTGTTAGGTGGTCCTCCTGTCACTGACTGGTGCTTGCCCCTCTTAGTTGCCTGCAAGCCTATCTCAGCAACCCTGGATGACCTGCTTTTCCCTGGCACAGATTGCTGTGGTGCTGCCCAGCTCCTGAATGCAGGCTGAGTCCTGGTGGAATAAGGACACATGCTCCACTATGCTCATAGCAGCCTTATTTATAATAGCCAGAAGCTGGAAAGAACTCAGATGTCCCTCAATAGAGGAATGGATACAGAAAATGTGGTATATTTACACTATGGAATACTACTCAGCTATTAAAAACAATGAATTCATGAAATTCTTAGGCAAATGGGTAGAACTGGAGAATATCATCCTGAGTGAGGTAACCCAATCACAAAAGAACACACATGGTATGCACTCACTGATAAGCGGATATTAGTTCAGAAGCTTGGAATACCCAGGAAACAATTCACATATCAAATGATTCCCAAGAAGAAGGAAGGAAAGGCCCCTGGTCCAGGAAAGGCTCAGTGCAGCAGTGTAGGGGAACACCAGGATAGGGAAGTGGGAAGGGGTTGATTGGGGAACAGGGGGAGGGAAGAGGGCTTATGGTACTTTTGGGGAGAGGGGATCCTGGAAAGGGGAAATCATTTGAAATGTAAATAAAGAATATATCAAATAAAAAAATACATTAACTTTCCCCACTTCTTATACTTCTGACCATTTATGTGATGATCCACTCAGGTAAACAAATCACTTGATATACATCAGCTGCCTATTTATTCTCTTGCTATTAAATATCACACATGTGCATGTGTATGTGCATACAAACAGCAGCAGGGAAAATTAAACTCAAGAAAATACTTTATTAGTGGGAAGTCACAGCTGACTTAACTTTGAAGAGTCAAGCAATTCTAAGTTCCTCCTGCAACTTTATCTCACCCACACCACATAAATACACAATGAAGCATGAAATCCAAATTTGCAAATGGAAATATCTCTTGCACAAAAAGGCATATTCTTTTGGTGATAATTCTGTTGCGCTGTGCTTGATATCTCTAAAAATTACTTCTTCCAGAGTTATATTCTTACCCATCACTTTTCTACATAAGCTTCTCCTACACCTAACAAATACTGGGCTTAAGGGGACTATTTGGTATCAAGAACTAAGCCAAACCAAATGGCAGGGAAGCTCTAGGGTTTCACTGCCTTACAACCCTACTGTTGCAGTCTGGAATAGATGAGTCAGATGGTGGTGCTATTGAGAGGCAACTAGCTTGTAAGATACTACTCTCATTAACAGATTAACTCTGGATGGACTGGTAACTGAGTGGGTCTACTGGAGGGTGTCTATTGGAAGGAAGTGTGTCATGTGGGGGTGTGTCTTAAAGGGTATGACTCATCCCTGGACCGTTTACTCAGTGTTGCCCAGCTACCATGAGATGGCTGTCTCTGCTTCCTGCATGCTTTCTGCCACATCCTTTCCTCTACCTCCCTACCGACACACAGCCATGTCTGTATTGAAATCTCTGAAATTTGAGCCAAAATAACATTTCCCTCTTTCATTTTCAGATGCCTTATCACAGGAGTTCAAAAAACAATATACCCATCCTCAACCCACTTCCGTTATTTGCCCTAGGCTGCTTCGTAATATGGTACCCAGTACAGTGTTTGTAGTCCTTTACCTCCATTGAGATACTACCCAAAAGTCTATGGCAAACAAAATTTATCATCTCCTTAAAATTCTAGATCAAAACTTAGCTCCTCCAGAAAACCCTCTTCTGATTTGTCTCATCAATTAAATCAGAGTGTCTTTCAACACAGAGGGAATCAGTGGACAATAGCATGCTTGCTCTCCTGATATGTAGGATTAAAAGAGAGATGGAGCACAGTTAATGGTAGAGAAAGGGTACACAATTATTATCATAGCCAATCAATTAATCTAAGATAGGGAATAAAATAGGGAGAGAACTGTATCCCCATTTCACACCATTAAATAAAAACCATTGAAATGAAAATAGAAATCTTACTGTAAGTCATAGAGCTAGCAGACTTCTGTAAAATTTAACATATAGAGCTTTGTGAGAGAAAAAAAAACCTCAAAGTACAAAAGACATGGTGGATCCCAGTAAGAGTTCACTAGTTATTCAAACTTCTATAACTCTTCATTTGCACAATTTTCTACACATTTAAAATGCAGATTCCTTTAAAAAATGAGCTTAGTGACCCTCCTCTCAGCAACACACCCACATCCTATGTAATGCAATGCTGAACAATTACCAACACACACCAAGCACTTGGTAAGTTCCCGGGAAACTTAAAATGATTGGTTCTAGGCTCCCTCCCAATCCTAAGAGCACCCAAACTACCGGAGGCTCAGGTCCTTATATAAAATGGGGGTAGCAATGCACCTAACCTCTTGAACACTATAAATCATCTCTAACCTACTTAAAATAAATATCAAACACAGTGCAAACATGGTGAAGACAGTAGTTGCTGAGGGAGTGAGGACAAGAGGTAGCCCACATGTGTTCCATGCAGATGCAGTTTTAAGAGCAGCATTTTTGATCTGCACTCGGTTGACTCTACAGATGTGGTACTCACAGATATGGAGGGCTAGCTATATTTGCATATATCAGTAGGACCCAGAACTAGTTTTCAGAGGAAGCAGCCTGCAGTGCTGACAAAATTATGGAGTCTATTTAGCCCAGATTTCATATTTTTACAGAGGAAGAGACACAGATTGGAATGCTAATTGGAGAACATTGCACCAACTTAATGCGTCAGGTGGTAGAGAATTCAGGCTTTTGAGCTTCTCGTCCAGGACTCTTTTCAAGTCCCTACACAGCATATAAGGAGAAAATTATTCCAAAAGCTCAATACGATGATGCAAAGCACCCCAAGCACCACGTATGCTGCATCTGAAAGGCACTTAGTAAAGCTCTCTGGGTAACAAGATCTGTAGACTGAATTTCCTACATAGATTGTACTTTGAATAATATATATTAACTATATATGTATTATATATATAATACATATATAATTTAATGTTGTATTTAGCTGGGTGTATCTGAAAAGCTAAAGGTAACAGTGGCTTTAAGGGGCTGGAGAGATGTCTCAGCAGTTAAGAGCACTGACTTTTCTTCCAGAGGTCCTGAGTTCAATTCCCAGGAACCACATGGTGGTTCACAACCATCTGTAGTGGGGTCCATTGCCCTCTATTGGTGCATCTGAAGACAGCTACAGTGTACTCCAATACATAAAATAAATAAATGAATAATTCTTTTTTTGTTTAGTTTTTTTAATTTATTCGATATATTTTTATCTACATTTGAAATGATCCCCCCCCTTTTTTTAAACATGGCTTTAAAAAGAAAGACATTTATTTTTATGTGACCAAATGAAACTCTACAGAATGGTATCAGCAGCGCTTATTCCTTTGCACTTTGTCACATACCTTTCCCATAATACATCTGAGTTCAAGCTGATCCTCTAGCTTTATTTAACCCCTCTCAATCCACCTAGCAAAAAGAAGAGACAACGAAAGGTTATGGTCTCTCTTTCTTAGAACTCTTAGAGGCCCTGGACAAGTTTTGGCTACATCACTTTCACTCAAATCTATTCAGGTGGCTCCATCATGCTGCAAAGGACCTGGGCAATGCTGTCTTCCATCATGGTAGACACACATCTGGCTGCAGCAGGTTCTGTTGCTAGGCTAGAAAACAGAAAATATGAGATGCAACCAGCATTCTTTCACACAGACCATCTGCCCAATTGTTCATCAATTGCTTTTTTTTTTTTTAGTAAATTTAAAGGTTACTTTAATAATTATGCAATTGCCTAACTTTTCAAGGAACTAGAATGATTCATATAAACAAAGTATATTTATGAATCTATGAAGCAATGTAACCACAAACCACAAAGATTTAAAGGATTTTTGTAGGAAGTAATATTGTATTACATTATCATTTTAAGCTAGCATCTCTTAGTAATAGTCATGCAGTAAGGCCATCCAAGGGTATCAAAAAATTCCTCACAAGTCAAGAAAGGAGTCATTGGGTCACAACACTTGCCAAGAGAGGTTTTAAGATGAACAATTTCCTTGAGCCTGGACAGTTTTTCTAGCTAATCTTCCTATTTCCATATGCCAAATGCCAAGACATTGTGAAGGCAACCAAGGCCATGTTCCCTAGCTGAATCTGGTGCCTGTATTACAGGGAAACAAGCTCTAGAACGCAAGAAGGTTCTCTGCGACACTCAGATGTCCAGAGTTCGCTTCTGTCAAAGAAAGCCAGCATCTTAGTCCTACATAGATGAGGGTGACTGATAGTTCTTGGTGGGGTAACAGGACATACATGTTGAAATCAGGAGTTAGTAAAACATGTACATCTTAAGTGCCCAATTTCTAGTATTAGTAGAAAACTTTCATTTCTGTCTGCTCAGAGCTTACATGAAACTATAAGTATGTTTAATAGTGTAACCAATGCCAATAAGATAGCTATTTTTCTCAACAACCTGTTCCTCCACTACTTCCACGTACCATTTCCTGCCTGTCACTTACAGAGGATTGGTAGATACCTTTCATTCTTCTGTACAATTAAGTAAGTGACTGTGGCCCCTTAGACTTCTGAAGACACTTTTTATCTCCAGTTTACTCAAGACACCTAAGTGCTCTGGATTGCTTACCTCACTTGAAAAGGTAAGCGCTCTGGAAGAGACAGTCCCTCAGTATGTCCTGATCTAAACACCCCATGATTCGGTGATAGAACAGCTGAGTAGCAATGTCACATACTTCAGCAAAGGCTTTAAATGTCTGGCAATGTTTCAATAAGAGCTACAACCATTTGAAAATAATTTGACAATTCTTCTGGATGGATTCTTTTGGAGACGAAATCATTTGTATACATCATCCTGCCTTATCACGCTTTCACAGCCGTTGACGGGAAGTAATTTCACTGTGCATTTGAGCAAGCTGGTGGAATGAAAAGTGGGCTAAGCCACCCAGGTAAGGACCAATTAAACCCACTTCAACTCATTTCGAATGAGTGGTATGCAACAGCCTCGGAGCAGAATCTGGCTTTTGGAAGAATGAGCTAGTACTTTTAAAAATCTGATTTTCGACTAGGCAGACATAGTATGAAGACAAAGCTTTCTGCCATATGCCTTCCAGTCTTCATTTTATTCTGAGTTCATGAAAGCAGAAATAACAATGGATTCTGTAGGATGAGAGTGGGGGAACCATCCAGGTCTTGCAGTTCCCTCTCCTCTGCTTCTTTTTCTGAATCTCTGTGTACCCTATCTTGTCATATACAGAGCAGTCCCTGGGGCTCAATCTCACTGCTGTGCCTGGGTCTCCCTAGTAAGTGATGAACCACAATTTCAGTCTCCAACCACCTAGCTACTTAGCCTTCAAACTGAAGCTGAAAAGCAGGCTACTTCCTAGGGCCCTTTAGCCTAAATTAGACTTCTCGGTCACTGTAGCTCTTCCAAGTAAAACTGGATGAAGAATTATGTCTTGGGGCTGCATTACAAGCAATCACAAGTGGGGAGAGATGGAGGGACCTGGGAGGAAAAATAGACAGGGTGGTGAGAGAGGGGGGAGAAGGGCAGGAGGGGAACCTGATCTGACATTGGGGGAGGGAAAAGAACTGAAGCCCCAAGGGCCAGCAGAAAGAATGGAAACAGGCAACCTCAGGAGATAGGAGGTTGGGGGAACCCTCCAGAATGCACCAGAGACCTGATAAGTGAGAGACTCACAGGATTAAAAGGAAGGGACCTTAGATGAGTACTCACAAAAAGGGACCTAGCATGACAGCATTCCGGACGACCCAACAAGCAGCTGAAAGAGTCAGATGCAGATATTTGTGCCCAACCAATGGACAGAAGCAGCTGACCCCTCCTGTTGAATTAGGGAAGGCTGAATGAAGCTGAGGGTAACCCTGTGGGAGGACCAGCAGTCTCAATTAATCTGGACCCCCAGGATCTCTCAAACACTGGACCACCAAGAAGGCAACATGTACCAGCTGATATGAGACCCCTAGCACACATACAATAGAGGATGCTAGGTCTGTGTTCATTCAGAGATGACAAACCTAACCCTCAAGATACTGGAGGTCCCAGGGAGTTTAGAGGTCAGGTGGGGTGGGCGGTACAGACATCTACATGGAGACAGGGGGAGGGGAGGAGGTATGGGATGTGGAAGAGTCGGAGGGAAGGCAGGGATTGGCAGAGTGGGGAATATGGAGTGTATAAAAATAATTAATAAAAATAATTCTTGCAAACAAACAAACAAACAAACAAACAAACAAACAAAAAAACCCAAATGTCATTCAAAACTTTTCAGTGGCTGAGAATGTATCTGAGTTGGATACCTAGTATGTGTAAGGCCCTGTGTTTGATGCCAATTACCCACAAAATAACCTGCATGTATCTGTGTGTTATCATACACACACACACACACACACACACACACACACACACACATTTGCATATAAGACCTTTATAGCTCAAGGAAATGTGAATGCTGGTGGTCAAGAAATAAGTTACAGTTTTGCTTCAGAAACGTAATTTAACTCCAAATATAGCCTTCCACAGTATAAAAGGGAGCTCCTGAGAGTCTACCTTAACTTTTAGTAAATTCAGTGTAAATTAACTTCCAGGATAGGCAACATTTGTGTAAATGTGTGTGTGTGTGTGTGTGTGTGTGTGTGTGTGTATACATTAGCAGTTACCGGAATGAAAGGGACTGGTTGCCAACTTTAGAGCATGCTCAGGGACTGAGGGTCTAAACTGTACCCTGCCTATGCAGCACAACATTTCCCAAACAGCAAGACGCTCAATTCCAATGAAGACCTTATAACTGAAACTTAGTCCAGATTTTATATATTTGCCCTTTGACGGTAACATTTAAAATGGAATCAAGTGCTGGTTTAGCAGTAAAAAGTATTTCCAGGGAGCCAGACAACCTGAGTTTGATTTGCAGGACCGAGATAGGAGAGAACTAACCTTTGAATACTGTCCTCTTACCTACATACACATGCTTTGGCATCTGCCCATCTATACTCTTCTGTCCATTTGTCTTTCTATCTCTATCTTCATTGCACACCATACACAAAACAATAATAAGTTGTTACTATAAATCACTACAACACACCTACCTCATTATACATGAAATACACAAGTACAAGTTTACAAATTTTTTTTGCCTCAAGATGATAATTTATAGTCTTTCAGTATAAAAAGGTTAATTTGGGGGAATCTATAATTTGTAAGCTGAGTAACAAAACTTTATTTTAAAATAAGGTGACTTTGGTGAGATGCTTTAATTCTATTTTACATATGAAAGTGAGGAATCCAAAACATATAGCTTCTCACATAGTCTGTCTCACTTTAACATCTTTTGAAACGAGAAAAGACATACATTGTGTCTGAGCAGTAGCCCCCTCACTGTTCATGCTGATATAACCCACAGAATAATAGGACTTGAAATTCTCCCTGGGGCACTTCTCAATCCCTCAGCTGTCTACTCACTCTGATGGTGAAGGTGGTGAGACGGGGTAACCTTCTTCTCATTTATATGTCTTTGCGGGTGTTCCTGCGTCTGCCAAGTTTGCCGTGAAATCCTGACTAAAAGTTTCCCTTTTTTATAGTCAGCAAGAGTCGAAGGACAGAGCGACACTGAACTTTTTACAGGTCACCCTTTCTTCTTCCTCTTTCATGAATTCAGACTCAAAATGATTTTTTAAGGGGACTATCTGCTCATGATTAGAAAGCAATATCCTGCAAGAATGGAGACACGACAGGCTGCAAATCCTGGCTCGTTTCAGAGTGAAAAGCTCACTAAAGGAGCCCACAGGGATACGTGCCTAGGAAAACATTAACCGTGAGGTAGCACCTCCGAAGTGGAGGATGCGTGCACTGGAGAGCGTGAAGAATTGGGAGGCTTCTTCCATGTGCACTTTTTGGACTTTGTCTACCATCTGTTCACTCAATATCGTAATGCCCATTCCTTTGTTTATTCTTGGTTCTTACTTTGTTGGGGGCTCAGGACCGAGGCGTTACAGATTGCGCACCATTCCTGCACATGCTCAGTGTTTGAACACTCGACCCTCAGCTTGGTGGCTCTTTTTTGGAAGGTTTTAGAGCCTTTGGGTAGGAGGCATGGCTTTCAGAGATACATCCCTCGAGGGCAGGCCTTTGAGGGTCATAGCTTGCTTCCACTTCTGACTCGAACTCATTGCTTCCTGTCGCACAGGATGTGAGAAGTCACCACCACAGGCTTCTGCTGTCAGGCAACCCTGCCTAGTCTTCCCATCAAGATGCACTGCAACTGTGAGGCATCAAACATCTTTCCTCAAGTTGATATCTGGTCACAGCAAGGAGCAGAGTACCTGATATAAGCAGTATTAGAAAATACCTCTCATTTACGGAGAGCCTAGCCTGTGCTCAGCTATGCTGAGGGTCTGTGTACACTTAAGACAGACTTGTGATCGGCCTGAGAAGAGAAGGAAGCAGCTGGGTCCCAACACTGAGCCCTGAGAACTGTGCTTGACACACCTCCCAAATACAAGTATAAACTCAACCACTGCCCAAGAGGAAGTCGTCCCTGAATAGAGAACAGGACGATACATTCTTTCTGCCTTTCTGTTCTCTTGTCTCCCCTACAATGAAACAGCTCTGAAGTCATGTTGGCGAGAGAACATGTTCTTAAAGCTTCATGT
The DNA here is from genome assembly GCF_947179515.1 of Apodemus sylvaticus. Taxonomy (NCBI): domain Eukaryota; kingdom Metazoa; phylum Chordata; class Mammalia; order Rodentia; family Muridae; genus Apodemus; species Apodemus sylvaticus. The sequence goes on from NC_067485.1 coordinate 61,597,684, forward strand.
GAAAGGTATCTAGGTATCTGGGAATGAGCAGGCCATTGTTTTATGACCTTTAAACGTAAAGTATGAAGTCACTGAGAAATCATGGAAATGTGAGAGCTGTGGCAAGGTTGTAGCTTCCGGGGAACCTGCAGCCTCCCGGATCAGCAGCTGCAGACTCAGCTGTGTGTGCACGCAGGGAACTGCAGACAGAGGAGATGGAGGTGTTCCCATCACGCCTTTGCTACCGGGGTGGATTGGGCCCCAGAACCTTGAGTTAGAAGAAGTTCTTTCTCCTTCAGGGAGAAAGGTTCTTTTAAATATCTTACAGAGCAACATGGAAAGCCACTGAGACAGGAAGAGTGAGAATTGACACAACTTTCTGGAAAACAATTTGCATGAAGTCTAGAAAAAGAAGCTGAGGGTATTTGGACCCTGTATTTTCCTCTAAATTGGCATCAGTTCTAGAGAAAGAAGTGGGCGTGCTGTAACCATTGCTTGCTAGACCTTACCAGTAGTATCACAATATTGAAAACAGCTTATAAATATGCAAGAGTATGAAAAGGTAAAGTATACCATGGTATATACCCTACATAAGGGATTGTACAATCATTTTGAATGTGAGAAGATATTGAAAAATTTCAAGTGAGAAAAATATATCAAATCATCTTACACATAAGGATCTTACTGTTTTATTTTTTATTTTTACATTTATTTATTTTTAATTTTTAATGTGTTTGAATATTTTGCCTGCATGTATGTCTGTACACCAGGTGCGTACAGTGGCTGTGGAGGCCATAGGAGGGTGTCAGATCCCCTGGAACTAGGGTTACAGGTAGTTGCTGGTCACTTGGGTGTTTAGAGCCAAACTCAGGTCTTGTGCAAGAGCAGCATCCACTCTTCACCACTGAGACATGTCTCTAACATCAATGATGGCCTTATTTAAAGGTGGATAATTATAGAAAGGTCAGGACAAGCCTATGTATGTATGTATGTATTATCTATACATCTATCTGTCTGTCTGTCTTTCTATCTTCATCTATTCATTTATCTACCTAAGATAGGGAATATAACAAAACAAACACAAAAAATATAAAATAAAATAGCAAATAGTAATATTTTTTAAGCTTAGAAGTCATGTGGTGACATCTACCCACAATCATAGGACTTAGAAGCCTGAGGCAAGTGGGCCACAGGTCAATGATAACTCAGGTAACATAAGGAAACACTACCTCAAAGGGAAATGAGCTGAAAGAAAGGGAAGGCAGACTGGAAAAGAGAGGAGAGGAAAGGAGAGGAGAGGAGAGGAGGTGGGGAAAAGAGAGGGGAAGAGGGGGAGGGGAAGGGAGGAGAAGGGAGAAGAAAGGCAAGGCAAAGAAGGAAGAACAAAAGGAAGAGAGAAGGAAAAAGAAGGCAAGAATGGCAAAGCAAACCCTCAAGGGGCATGATCCTGGATTAGGGAATTAAGTCTTTAAAAATCATCATCATCAAGAACATAAAACCACAAGTTTCATCAAGATTTTGTGCTTCACAGGCCACTGTCAGGATGGTGAAAGGAAGCTGAGGGGGAGAGTATCAGCACAAATCCTGTGAGACAGATGTACAATTAGGTAAAGAATCAATACCCTCTAACAACCCAGAAACTGCCATGCTATTTTAAACAGGCAAAGAGCTGATAGTTGTCCAAACTAGATGCACAGATAGCCAAATACCCAGGAAAAGATGCTTGACATGAGAGGACATGAGGGAGATACAAACCAAACCCCACCACACTTCTCACACAAGCTGCTATATCCAGAAAGTCCGAAGATAAGAAGTGTTGAATGGGACACTGAGAATCCAGAACCTTCTTCTGCTGTAATGTAAATTAGTGTGGCCACTTTAGGAAACAGATTGGATGCCCTTCACACTGCTAAACATAAAGTTACCATACGACACAGTAATTCCATGCTACGTATGGAATTACTAAGGAAAACATATGTCCATACAACAACTTACACATGAATATTCACAACAGTACTATTAATAATATCCTCAATGTAAGAATATCCCATTCATCAAGGGATGAATGGGTATTATAAACTGTATATATCTAACCCATTATTATACCAGCTACAGAATGCATAATGCCATGGTGAATCTGTACCACAGAACACTTTTGACAATGAGCAGAAATGAAGTATTGCATGCAACACATTGTATGGACCTCAACTACACTGTGCTAAGAGAAAGAAGGCAAATGCAAACACTCACATTCTATGTGACTCTATCTGAACAAACCAGAGCTAGCAAGTGTACAAAGCCATAAAGCTAATTACTTAATTACAACTGGGGAATAATACTAGGGTATAAATGGACCTGGAACTTCTTAGGGGACAATAAAAATAGCCTAAGATGTATTGTGACAATCAATTGAATGAATTTCAAAATAAGTGAGTTGTATGCTTTAAGTGAATAGAATGTGAATCTCATCTCAGGAAAGTTGATGTATTAGAAACCCAGGGAACAAAAATGAGTCTTCATGAGTCCATTTATTAACTTTGCATAAGCTACTGCTGTGTGGCCTGTACTGTATGTGTAAGATCCATTTTTGGATTGATTTCAATTAATTGTAATTGATTTCATTATTGATGAAATTTGGATTATTCCAAGTTTGGAGGCGAAGTGCCGGGCTCTTCAATAAATTATATACTTACTTTTATTTATTTATAATGTTATTATTTATTTATTGTATTTATATAATTTATACAATAAATTATATACTTCAATAAATTATATACTTATACATGCACACATGTATTTCTGAACTGGAATGCCACTAAGTATGTATCATAGCAGCATTAGCAGATACTTGGAAATTCTACCTTTCTCTCTCAGTCTATAGTTGTTTCATATCACCTGCAGTAACCGCCAATGGCTTTTTAAAAAGTCAGTTCTGGGGACACATCTCACTGTAGTTTTCATTTCAGGTCTGTGATGAAGAATGTTCAGCTTTACTTTTAACATGTCTTTATCATCCTGACCCTCTTTGATGAGGTATCTGTGCAAGCATTGTGACTAGCTGCTACTGGGTTGACTTTTGCACAATTAGAAGTTCTGTGTAAACTTCATATTCCATATTTTATTAGGTAGTCCTCTCATTACCATGGCAATGAGGGCTTTTAAGTTGTTGAGAATTTATTTTGGCTTAGGGTTGACTCACTTGAGTCAAATCTGCTTCATCCCTGAAGCTTTCCTTAAAAGACACCACACAGTCCTGACATCTCCAGTAACTTGATATCTCTGCGTGACATACTTGTCACCTTCCCAGCTCCATGCAATGACCTCTACGGGTCTCATTGCAGAGAACCCAATTCCATCACACACTGTCAGGTTGCAGTGGTTTTTACAGACTTTAGTTCAAGCCTCTGTGACCCACTCATGCTTATAGATTTCATGCCTTAAAATTGTTACCACTTGGATGATGCTACCATGTTCTGCCATCAGGTTGAGATGCAGCCAGCCGGTCAAGTCTGGATCACAGTTGCAGCAGCCCGATTTAATCTAAAGAGTTCCAGACTCAAGTGATGACCCTGGGGAAACATATCCCTCGATGGTTGTTTGGATTAAAGAATCCCTTTAAAGCTCTTCTCAGTTTAGGTTCTTCCTCTCAACCTCAAATATTCTTGAAATGTCACACAATGGAGTGGTCAGTGGGTGGGGTCTTTTAGGAGCCATTGTCTGTTCTCCCAGGGCAGCGCAGGAGGTTTCAATGGTGTTAGTAACGTCTTTAACAATTACAGCTGCTCTCACAGTACTTTTCTTGCCCTTTCTTGGCAAATTTCACACAGTTTGTTTCTTTCAATTTCCCTTTTTTATTTGATTGAAAATAGTTTTTTTCCATACAATATATTTTGATTATGGTTTCCTTTCCCCCTACTCCTCCCTGGATCTCCCCATCTCCCTTACATATGAATCCACACCCTTTCTGTCTCTACTTAGAAAAACAAACAGGTATCCAAAGAATAATAAAACAAAATAAATAAAAAGCAAACAAATCTAAATATTATAAAACAAACAAAAGTAAGCCAAAGGGTGGGGGTTGGGAGGGAAGGAAAGAAAAAAGCATAAGAAACACATATAGATGCAGAGAATCACAAAGTCATACTTAGGAATTCCATAAAAGCTAAAAGTATACACACACACACACACACACACACACACACACACACGCGCGCACACACGCATTCACACGTGCATGCATGTGCATGATCTTAGAGTTTCATTGATGTGAAGAGACACTATGACCAAGGCAACTCTTTTTTTTTCTTTTTTTTTTTATTCGATATAATTTATTTACATTTCAAATGATTTCCCCTTTTCTAGCCCCCCCACTCCCCGAAAGTCCCGCAAACCCCCTTCTCTTCCCCTGTCCTCCCACCCACCCCTTCCCACTTCCCGGTTCTGGTTTTGCTGAATACTGTTTCACTGAGCCTTTCCAGAACCAGGGGCCACTCCTCCTTTCTTCTTGTACCTCATTTGATGTGTGGATTATGTTTTGGGTATTCCAGTTTTCTAGGTTAATATCCACTTATTAGTGAGTGCATACCATGATTCACCTTTTGAGTCTGAGTTACCTCACTTAGTATGATATTCTCTAGCTCCATCCATTTGCCTAAGAATTTCATGAATTCATTGTTTCTAATGGCTGAATAATACTCTATTGTGTAGATATACCACATTTTTTGCATCCACTCTTCTGTTGAGGGATACCTGGGTTCTTTCCAGCATCTGGCAATTACAAATAGGGCTGCTATGAACATAGTAGAACATGTATCCTTATTACATGGTGGGGAGTCTTCTGGGTATATGCCCAGGAGTGGTATAGCAGGATCTTCTGGAAGTAAGGTGCCCAGTTTTCAGAGGAACCGCCAGACTGATTTCCAGAGTGGTTGTACCAATTTGCAACCCCACCAGCAGTGGAGGAGTGTTCCTCTTTCTCCACACCCTCTCCAACACCTGCTGTCTCCTGAATTTTTAATCTTAGCCATTCTGACTGGTGTAAGATGAAATCTTAGGGTTGTTTTGATTTGCATTTCCCTAATGACTAATGAAGTTGAGCATTTTTTAAGATGCTTCTCCGCCATCCGAAGTTCTTCAGGCGAGAATTCTTTGTTTAACTCTGTACCCCATTTTTTAATAGGGTTGTTTGGTTTTCTGGAGTCTAACTTCTTGAGTTCTTTATATATATTGGATATTAGCCCTCTATCTGATGTAGGATTGGTGAAGATCTTTTCCCAATTTGTTGGTTGCCGATTTGTCCTCTTGATGGTGTCCTTTGCCTTACAGAAACTTTGTAATTTTATGAGGTCCCATTTGTCAATTCTTGCTCTTAGAGCATACGCTATTGGTGTTCTGTTCATAAACTTTCTCCCTGTGCCGATGTCCTCAAGGGTCTTCCCCAGTTTCTTTTCTATTAGCTTCAGAGTGTCTGGCTTTATGTGGAGGTCCTTGATCCATTTGGATTTGAGCTTAGTACAAGGAGACAAGGATGGATCAATTCGCATTCTTCTGCATGCTGACCTCCAGTTGAACCAGCACCATTTGTTGAAAAGGCTATCTTTTTTCCATTGGATGTTTTCAGCCTCTTTGTCGAGGATCAAGTGGCCATAGGTGTGTGGGTTCATTTCTGGATCTTCAATCCTGTTCCATTGATCCTCCTGCCTGTCACTGTACCAATACCATGCAGTTTTTAACACTATTGCTCTGTAGTATTGCTTGAGGTCAGGGATACTGATTCCCCCAGATTTCCTTTTGTTGCTGAGAATAGTTTTAGCTATCCTGGGTTTTTTGTTGTTCCAGATGAATTTGATAATTGCTCTTTCTAACTCTGTGAAGAATTGAGTTGGGATTTTGATGGGTATTGCATTGAATCTGTATAGTGCTTTAGGCAAAATGGCCATTTTAACTATATTGATTCTACCGATCCATGAGCATGGGAGGTTTTCCCATTTTTTGAGGTCTTCTTCCATTTCCTTCTTCAGAGTCTTGAAGTTCTTGTCATACAGATCTTTCACATGTTTGGTAAGAGTCACCCCAAGATACTTTATACTGTTTGTGGCTATTGTGAAGGGGGTCATTTCCCTAATTTCTTTCTCAGCCTGCTTATCCTTTGAGTATAGGAAGGCCACTGATTTGCTTGAGTTGATTTTATAACCTGCCACTTTGCTGAAGTTGTTTATCAGCTGTAGGAGCTCTCTAGTGGAGTTCTTTGGGTCACTTAGGTAGACGATCATGTCGTCTGCAAATAATGATAGTTTGACTTCTTCCTTTCCAATTTGTATCCCTTTGACCTCCTTATGTTGTCGAATTGCCCGAGCTAGTACCTCAAGTACAATATTGAAAAGATAAGGAGAAAGGGGGCAGCCTTGTCTGGTCCCTGATTTCAGTGGGATTGCTTCAAGTTTCTCTCCATTTAGTTTGATGCTGGCTACCGGTTTGCTGTATATTGCTTTTACTATGTTTAGGTATGGGCCTTGAATTCCTGTTCTCTCCAAGACTTTAAGCATGAAGGGATGCTGAATTTTGTCAAATGCTTTTTCAGCATCCAATGAAATGACCATGTGGTTTTTTTCTTTGAGTCTGTTTATGTAGTGGATTGTATTGATGGATTTCCGTATATTGAACCAACCCTGCATTCCCGGGATAAAGCCTACTTGATCATGGTGGATGATCGTTTTGATGTGTTCTTGGATTCGGTTGGCAAGAATTTTATTGAGTATTTTTGCATCGATGTTCATAAGGGAAATTGGTCTGAAGTTCTCTTTCTTTGTTGGATCTTTGTGTGGCTTTGGTATCAGCGTAATTGTGGCTTCGTAGAAGGAATTGGGTAGTGTTCCTTCTGTTTCTATTTTGTGGAATAGTTTGAAGAGTATTGGTGTTAACTCTTCTTTGTAGGTCTGGTAGAATTCTGCACTGAAGCCATCTGGTCCTGTGCTTTTTTTGGTTGGAAGACTTTCTATGACTCCTTCTATTTCTTTAGGCATTATGGGACTGTTTAGATGGTCTAGTTGGTCCTGAGTTAATTTTGGTATTTGGTATCTGTCAAGGAAATTGTCCATTTCCTCCAGATTCTCCAGTTGTGTTGAGTATAGGCTCTTGTAGTAGGATCTGATGATTTTTTGGATTTCCTCAGTTTCCGTTGTTATATCTCCCTTTTCATTTCTAAGTTTGTTAATTTGGATACTTTCTCTGTGCCCTTTGGTCAGTCTGGCTAAGGGTTTATCTATCTTGTTGATTTTCTCAAAGAACCAGCTCCTGGTATTGTTGATTTTTTGTATGGTTCTCTTTGTTTCTACTTGATTGATTTCGGCCCTGAGTTTGATGATTTCCTGCCTTCTACTCCTCCTGGGCGAAATAGCTTCTTTTTGTTCTAGGGCTTTCAGGTGTGTCATTAAGCTGGTAATGTATGCTCTCTCCATTTTCTTTTTGGAGGCACTCAGGGCTATGAGTTTTCCTCTTAGCACTGCTTTCATTGTGTCTCATAGATTTGGGTATGTTGTGTTTTCATTTTCATTGTGTTCTAAAAAGTCTTTAATTTCTTTCTTTATTTCTTCCTTGACCAAGGTATCATTGAGTAGAGTATTGTTCAGTTTCCACGTGTATGTGGGCTTTCTGTTGTTTCTGTTGCTATTGAAGACCACTTTTACTCCATAGTGATCAGATAGGAGGCATGGGATTAGTTCGATCTTCTTATATTTGTTGAGGTCTGTCTTGTGACCAATTATATGGTCAATTTTGGAGAAGGTACCATGAGGTGCTGAGAAAAAGGTATATTCTTTTGTTTTAGGATAGAATGTTCTATATATATCTGTTAAATCTAACTGGTCCAAAGCTTCAATTAGTTTCATTGTGTCCCTGTTTAGTTTCTGTTTTCCTGATCGGTCCATTGAGGAAAGTGCAGTGTTGAAGTCACCCACAATTATTGTGTTAGGTGCAATGTGTGCTTTTAGTTTTAATAAAGTTTCTTTTACGAAAGAGGGTGCCCTTGCATTTGGGGCATAGATGTTCAGGATTGACAGTTCTTCTTTTTGTATTTTTCCTTTGACCAGCAAGAAGTGTCCCTCAGGGTCTCTTTTGATGACTTTGGGTTGAAAGTCAATTTTATCTGATATTAAAATGGCTACTCCAGCTTGTTTCCTGAGACCATTTGCTTGTAAAATTGTCTTCCAGCCTTTTACTCTAAGGTAGTGTTTGTCTTTGACCCTGAGGTGTGTTTCCTGTAAGCAGCAAAATGTAGGGTCCTGTTTACGTATCCATTCAGTTAGTCTGTGTCTTTTTATTGGGGCATTAAGTCCATTGATGTTAAGAGATATTAAGGAATAGTGATTGTTACTTCCTATCATTTTTGACGTTATTTTTTAAATTTGAATGCTTAACTTCTTTTGGGTTTGATGAAGGGTTACTATCTTGTTTTTTCCAGGGTGAAGTTTCCCTCCTTGTATTGGTGTTGTCCTCCTATTATCCTTTTTAGGGCCGGGTTTGTGGATAGATATTGGGTAAACTTGGTTTTGTCATGAAATATCTTAGTTTCTCCATCTATGGTGATTGAGAGTTTTGCTGGATATAGTAGTTTTGGTTGGCATTTGTGTTCTCTTAGAGTCTGCATGAGATCTGCCCAGGACCTTCTAGCCTTCATAGTCTCAGGTGAAAAGTCTGCTGTGATTCTGATAGGTCTTCCTTTATATGTTACTTGGCCTTTTTCTCTTACTGCCTTTAGTATTCTTTCTTTGTTTAGAACATTTGGTGTTTTGATTATTATGTGACGGGAAGTATTTCTGTTCTGGTCCAGTCTGTTTGGAGTTCTGTAGGCTTCTTGTATATTCATGGACATCTCTCTCTTTAGGTTAGGGAAGTTTTCTTCCATAATTTTATTGAAGATGTTTGCTGGCCCTTTAAGTTGTAAATCTTTACTCTCATCTATGCCTATAATCCTTAGGTTTGGTCTTCTCATTGTGTCCTGGATTTCCTGGATATTTTGGGTTACAAGCTTTTTGCATTTTGCATTTTCTTTAACTGTTGAGTCCATGGTTTCTATGGAATCTTCAGCATCTGAGATTCTTTCTTCTATCTCTTGTATTCTGTTGTTGATATTTGCATCTCTGTCCCCTGATTTCTTCCCAAGGCTTTCTATCTCCAAAGTTGTCTCCCTTTGAGTTTTCTTAGTTGTTTCTACTTCTGATTTTAGATCCTGGATGGTTTTGCTTAGCTCCTTCACTTGCATGTTTGTGTTTTCCTGTAATTCTTTAAGAGATTTTTGTGTTTCGTCTTTTATGACCTCAGCCTGTTGACCAAAGTTCTCCTGTATTTCTTTAAGAGATTTTTGTATTTCGTCTTTCATGACCTCAGCCTGTTGACCAAAGTTCTCCTGTATTTCTTTAAGTGTTTTTTGCATTTCCTCCTTGTTGGCTTTTGTCTTCTCCTGGATTTCTTTCAATGATTTTTGTGTTTCCCTTGCAAGGGCTTCTAACTTTTGATCCATTTTCTCCTGAATTTCTTTATGTATGTCCTTCATGTGTTCCTGTACCAGCATCATGACCAGTGATTTTAAATCCAAATCTTGTTTTACTGGTGTGATGGGGTATCCAGGACATGTTGGTAGAGGAGAATTGGGTTCAGATGTTGCCATATTGCCTTGATTTCTGTTAGTGACGTTCCTGTGTTTGCCTTTTGCCATCTAGTTCTCACTGGTGTTAGTTTATCTTGTCAGTGCTGGACTCACCAGTGCAAGCTGCCCCTTCCCAGTTGGCCTCTGGTGCACAGCTTACCTCCTGCACTGCTTGTAGACAGTGTGCTGCTGCCCAGGCTGTTCAGATCCCAAAGCAGGCACCCGAAGGCTCCCGCTGGGGCCCGCTGGATTCACTGGAGCACACTGACTTCTCCCAGCTGGCCGCCCAGAAGCCCAGCTAGCCACTTGCAGGACTTGGAGATGTAATGCTGCCGCCCAGACTGATCTGGATCCGGAAGCGGAGAGAGTAGAGCTAAGGGCTTCTGCCTGAGGCCTTGCCCCAGATTGTGTCTGTGGACCAGATGGAGCCTGTGTGCACCCCCAGGGAGTGCCGATGGTGTATGCTACTGTGACCTCCCCTGTGTTCCGCTCACTCCGCTGGGCAGCCGATCTGCCAACCGGGCTGTCGCACACAAGGTTAGCCTGGCCGCCCAGTCCCTGAGTCCAGGCAAAAGCCTGGGAGGCCAAGGTCCGAGCAAAGTTCCCCTAGGGCTATGACTGTTAATTGGGTCTGCCAGGTGACTAGGATGGCGGGCAGGCGTGCGCGCCCGCGCTCCCTGAAAGCGCCGGGAGAGTCTGCTTTGCTAACAATCACCTGGGCGGGTTGACTCACAGATGGCCCACCAAGCCGCCCAGTTCTTGGGGTCAGTCCTGTGCCTTTTGGGGCCTGGACCCCCGCTTTGTTAGCCTTAGGCTATGCCTGTTACAGGTCTGCCCGCCTGAGCTCTCTGTCGTCCTGCAGACAAAATGGCGGCGGCGCGCTCGCAGGCCTGGGCAAAAAACCTCCTGGCTGGGTTGGCACCCCGATGGCCCCCCGACCCGCCCAGGGCCTGGGTGCAGGCCAACGCCCGTCGGGCTCAGACCACCGCGGTGTTGGCCTCGGATTATGTTTGTGTACCTCAGTCTGTCCGGTCCCCGGAGTCCGGAACCAAGATAGATGCACCTCTCCTGACTGGTGGGAGGCCGAGTTCTGAAGTGGCCTCCGTGCAGGAAAGGCGCCGCACAACTGCAGCTGCTTGCTGCCCGACTGGTCAGCGAAGGTCAGTGGTCGTGGGCGCAGGGCCTAACTGGTCCCTGTGATGCCTTGGTTCCACTGCTGATGGCCCTTCAGCTGGAGCAGCCACTGCTGCCGCTGCCGCTGCCGCCGCAAGGCAACTCTTATAAACATTTAATTAGGGCTGGCTTACAATTTGAGAGGTCATGCAGGTCATACAATGCTGGAGGAGCCAAGAGTTCTACATTTTGATCTGAAGGCACCCAAAAGGAGAGAGTCTCTTCTGCACTGGGCAGAGCTTGTTCTTAGGAACCTCAAAGCCCACCCCTACAGTGACACCTGCCTTCTCACAAGGCGAAACTTCCTCCAGTAAGGCAACACCTCCTAATAGTGCCACTTTGCATGGGCCAAGCATATTCAAACCAAAATGTGTGTGTGTTTGTGTGTGTGTGTGTGTGTGCATTCCCCCAGCCTTGAGCAGGCTAAATAGACCTAAAGTGTCCAAGACCCACCCTTTGGTTGGTGGTTTAGTCCCTGGGAGCTCTGGGGTACTGGGTGGCTCATACTGTTGTTCCTCCTATGGCACTGCAAACCCCTTCAGCTCCTTGGGTCCTTTCTCTAGCTCCTCCACTGGAGACCCTGTGCTCAGTTCAATGGTTGGCTGAGAGTGTCCCCCTCTGTATTTGGCATGCACTGGCAGAGCCTCCCAGGTGATAGCTATATATCAGGCTACTGTCAGCAAGCACTTGTTGATATCCACAATAGGGTCTGGGTTTTGTAACTGTATATGGGATGGGTCCCTGGGAGGGGCAGTCTCTGAATGGTCTTTCCCTAAGTCTCTGCTCCACATTTTGTCTCTGTATCTCCTCCTGTGGGCATTTTGTTCCACCTTCTAAGAAGGACCAGAGTATCTATACTTTGTTCTTCCTTCTTCTTGAGCTTCATTTGGTCTGTGAACTGTATCTTGGGTATTGCAGGCTTCCCTGCTAATATCCACTTATCAGTGAGTGCATACCATGTGTATACTTTTATGATTGTGTTACCTCACTCAGGATATTTTCTAGTTCCATTATTTGCTTAAGAATTTCACAAATTAATTGTTTTTAATAGCTGAGTAGTATTCCGTTGTATAAATGTACCACATTTTCTGTATCCATTCCTCTGTTGAGGGACATCTGGTTTCTTTCCAGTTTCTGGCTGTTATAAATAAAGCTGCTGTGAACATAGTAGAGCATGTGTCCTTTTACATGCTGGGGAATCCTCTGGGTATATGCCCAGGCAATCAAAGAGTACACATGAAGGTACCCATGACTCCAAATGCATATGCAGTAGAGAATGGCCTTGTTGAACATCAAAGGGAGGAGAGGCCCCTGGTCCTGAGAAGGCTCAATGCCCAATATAGGGAAATGCCAGGACATGGAAGTGGGAGTGGGTGAATTGGTGAGCAGGGGAAGGGGGAATGGGTTAGGGGATTTTTTGGGAGTGGGACCAGGAAAGAGGACATTTGAAATGTAAATAAATAATATATCTAATAAAAAATAAAGTTATATAAAAAAGGACCCAGCCTTGATCAGGCTAGATAGACACAATTGGACCTTAATGATGCATGTGGAGTCTTCTGCCTTGATGCACCTACCATTTCCTACAGGAGTAGACTGCCCACTGAGCTTGCTTTGCAATGCAAGCAAAAATCAGCTGAAACAAAGGATGGGACTGTGGGCTCTCCCTGTGTAAATGCAGTGCTGATGACTAAACTTTGAGCCTTGATCAGAAACTTTGTCTTGGCTTCATCCTTCTCTTGTATTCCAATACCTCTTCCAGGTAACCCAGTTCATCCATGGCCACTGGATGGCTACAAGCCTGCCCAAAGATCTTATAATTTGAAAAGGAAAAAACAAACAACTACCCCCCAAATGCCATAAATTCACATTATGAGACAAAGGACCTCCAAAGATGCCACTGAGTTTGTTTTGTGTTGGCCATCTACTGCTAGGCATGCAGCCCACCCTTAACAATGTTTTCCATCCAGTCCAGTGAGACTCCCTTAAAGAAAACTTTTTTTTTTTGCATGTGGTTATCAACTGTTAGTAGTGTCTGGTTAGAGACACAAACAGCTCTCTACTTCTTCTTTCAGCACTAGGGCCCCATCTGGTGCAGACTTGTGCAGGCTCTGTGGCAGATGAACTCTCTGAGTTCATGTGTGTGCCAGCCCTGTGCATCTAGAGGGCTTTGATTCCTTGGTGTCCTCCATCACGTCTGGCTCTTACAGTCTTTCTCTCTCCTTTTCTTCAGAGCTCTCTGAGCCCTGAGGGGAGAGACATGATGGAGACATCTCTTTTAGGGCTGAATGTTTGGAAGTTTCTCATATTCTGCATATCGTCTTGCTTTGGGGTTTGTGTATTTCTTCCCATCTGTTGCAGAAGGAAGAGTCTCTGATGATGGCTGAGCAAGGCACTGATGCACGACTGTAGTACAATGTCATTAGAAGAGGGCTGGAAAAATGGCTCAGCGGTTAAGAGCACTGACTACTCTTCTGAAGGTCCTGAGTTCAAATCTCAGCAACCACATGGTGGCTCACAACCATCCATAAAAGAGATCTGACACCCTCTTCTAGTGTGTCTGAAGACAGTTACACTGTGCTTAGAAATAATAATAAATAAATCTTTAAAGAAAAAAAGAATGACATTAGGAGTCAGTTTATTGCTATATTCCTTCAGTAGAATAGCAGCATTTGGTTTTCCCCAAAGTCTCCGATATAGCTAGTCTTAGGTTCTTAGCCACTTGAATATTGGAGATCTATTTCATCTCATAGAGTAGATTTTAACTTAAATCAGATATTGGTTGGCCACTGCTGTAAACTTTGTGACATGATAACACCAGCGTTTCCCACAGGTAGGTCACTTTTGTAGATCAAAGGCTTTGTAGCTGAGTTGGTGTTTACCTTTCTCTATTCGTAGTGTGCAGCATACTTTCCAGTATCATCAATAGTAGTTCATGGGGAGAAGGCTCTAGGTAGTCACCAGCTCAATTTCTCTGTGTTCTATGAGTTGTGTAGATGTTGTCTTCTGCAATACAATCTAACTGTCATTTTTTGAGGAGCTAAGAATAGCTTTAGCAAGAGTCTGGATTGTCAAGGGATCCCATGGGACCCCTTTGACTAAATACTCAATTAGATGTAATCCATTTCTGGCATTGAAAACTTTATTTGGTGATGAATTTGGATCTGTCTTCCCCGTTATTTAGTGATTTCATTTAGAGTGCTTTCATCTCTCTCTCTCTCTCTCTCTCTCTCTCTCTCTCTCTCTCTCGCTATATATATATATATATATATATATATATATATGTATACACACACACACACACACACACACACACACACACATCTGTCTGCCTGTCTGTCTGTCTGCCTGCCTGTCTGTCTGTGCTACTCCTCAAATGGCTCTTAGTTAAGCTGTCTCCTCCTGTGCTCCCTCCCTAGCTCTCCTCTTTCCTCCCCCTCCCTGTTTTATCTTCACATTGTAGCCACCATTACCACCTCTGTCCTTCACCACTATTCTATTTGCCCTTCCTAGGGAATTCCATCCCTCGCCACTAGTCCCTTACTCTCTGCTTAACCTCCATGGTTACCTGGCTTGTAGCTTTCTTATTAAAGACTTAATAGCTAATATTTACATAGATATTAGCATCCAATATTTGTCTTTCTGGGTCTGAGTTTCCTTACTCAGATTAAATGTTTTCTAGTTTCATCCATTTTCCCTGTGAATTTTATGATTTATTTATTTTATAGCTAAGTAATATTCTGTTGTACCACATTTTCTTCATTCATTTATCCATTGACTGACATCTAGGTTGTTTATTCTGGTTATTGTGAATAGAGCAACAATGAACATGGTTGAGCAGATGTCGTTTGGGTATATGCTCAAGAGCAGTATAGCTGGATCATGAAGCATATTGATTCCTGTCTTCCTGGTGACCTGTCATGGTTACCAAATAGAGGCAAGAAGTGATCTGAAGCAATCTGACTGCCATCTTTTCTTTGACATTTCCTCTTCCAAGCAATCTAGCCCATTACTTCTTCACTGGGCAGAATAAAGCCAGATTCTTTACCAAACTACAACTCAAATGGCTTGAGATAGGCTTCTGATCTTTGCATTTCTTGCTAGGCATTTTGATCTAAACTTCTATCTGAAAGGTGCATTAACTTCAGCTTGCAGCATCTAAGGTCTCTCTAGATGGCAGCTGCAAAGTCTTTCACATGTTTCCTGCAAGTTACTTGTAGGAAACACTATCAGGCTCATGTAATTACTTTTCTCATCACTGTCAAAATTCCTGAAAAACAAGTAGCTTCAGGAAGGAAGGGTTTGAAGTGGAAACTTCTAGTTTCTTTGGAAAGCTAGTGATGTCAAATGATGTTTTGCTGGGGCACACAGGTGAAAGGACGCCTTGCTAAAGCAGACATGTGGAAGAATGTTTTCCTGAAGCAGACACAGGTTAAAGGATCTTTTGCTGGAATATTGCTCTGGTTTGCTCTCCCTTGCATCTTTTTTATTAAATATATTATTTATTTACATTTCAAATATTGTCCCCTTTCCGGTCCCCTCCTGAAAATCCCCTAACCTATCCCCCTCCCCTGCTCACCAATCTGCACACTCCCACTTCCCTGACCTGGCATTCCCTTATACTGGGGCATCTAGCCTTCTCAGGACCAAGGGCCTCTCCTCCCTTTGATGTCCAACAAGGCCATCCTCTGCTGCAAATGCATCTGGAACTGCAGGTCCCTCTTTGGTTGATGGTTTAGTCCCTGGGAGCTCTGGGGGTACTGGGTAGTTCATATTGCTGTTTCTTCTATGGCACTGAAAACCCCTTCAGTTCCTTGGGTCCTTTCTCTAGCTCCTCCATTGGGAACACTGTGCTCAGTTCACTGGTTGGCTGAGAGAGTCACCCTCTGTATTTGTCATGCACTGGCAGAGCATCCCAGGTGACAGCTATATCAGGCTCAACACTGACATTAAGAGAAACTTGCCAAAGAACTCCTTATCATGAGGGTTTTTTTGGTAGCTTTCCTCTTGGGCTGCCTCAGGATGGCTGTCGAGCTGTGTGGTTTTTTCTGGATTGAACTACAGCTGATGGTTCATGTGTGGTGTCTTCCTGCTGAGAGGACTGGACTGCACCTGTTGATTCCTATTTGGTGTTTTCTATGGGGTTGATCTGCTGACAAAGAAGATAGAGCTCATCACAAAATAACTATTGCTAAACAGGTCCACTACTCCCACATCCTAATAACTTTTCCCTTTCACTTCCTCTGGTGGGTGGTAGGCAAGAGGAGAGGTTGAACGTTTTTTAAAGTGGGCTACAAAATATTTATGCCTACAGGGTTGGTTTGGCTTATTGTTCTGAGGTACATTATATTATGGCTGGGAGTCATGGCAACAGAAGAGTGTGGTCACTGTTCAGATCGCATTCATCACCAGAAAACAGAGCAAAATGAAAGCTTGGGGCTCAGATTACTATTTCTCTTTGTCCTTTCTCCCTTTCACTTAGTTATTTTAGGACTGCAGAATTTATGGTACTTTGTCCTACCTGACTAACTCAATCTGGAAACTCTCTTTTATACATGCCCAGAGGACTGTCTTCCCAATGAATCTATATCCAGTCAAGTTTACAATATTAACTGGCTTTTACATTCCTCAATGGTAAATGTGAGAAGGTTCTCAATTTTAATTATGTGCAATAAATCTTCTCTAAAAGCTTTAAAATATTTTTTAAAATTCCATATATATGTATATGGATATTTATATATATCACCTACTGAGTCCACTTAGTGGTGTTGATATGTGTATGTCTTATGTCTAACCACTTGGGATGGGACAACCTATCAGGGACTTATACCTAGAGCAACATGACAGGTTTTGTTGCACTTAGTGTTTTGTTTAACAATTCTCTGCACATACCATGAAAAAGTTCTCTTGAACTTTCTTCAAGTATCTTTAAACAGGACATGATGCGGCAAACCTAGAGTCCTAGTATGTGAAGGTCAAGGAACACAGATTGTGAGTTCAAGAACAGCCTGGACTACAGAGCAAGACTCTATTTTTAAAAGAAACAAAGACATATTTTGGTTTTTCTGTCTGGATCCATGGCTGGCTCAAAATTAATTTGGTACATAGTATGAGTAGACACGATGTTTATTTTCCCAGAAAGGAAAGCACACTTTTCCTGCACTTGGTGGCAGTGGCACCTGTTTTCAAGCCAGGCCAACAGCCATGTAGCATCTGCTTCTGGACTTTCTACTCTGCGCCCTTCTGTCTACGCTTTCTGCACCATAGTCCACATGATAACCCTAGTGAAATGTATTTCCATCTTATATTATAGATGCCTAAATTTGACTGTTCTTTCTCATGGCTATCTTGGATATCCCTGTCCACTTCCAATTTATATTAGTGCTAGATTTAGTTAGTTAATTTCCCTAAAAGCACATGGTGAGACAACTATTTTCATTGACTCCATAGATCATATGAACAGATTTACTTTTAAATAAAAGTATATATATATCAGAATGTAAATATATATATATATCAGAATGTAAATATAATTATCTTTTGTCTATTAACTCCAATTTGGTGACCCTTTTCTTAAATTCTTTCTAGTTTTTTTTTTTTAAAGTGTGAGTTATTTTAATGTTGCCCATTTTCCGTAGGAAGGAGTTACTCCCTGCCCAGATCCCAGTGCTTCCAAGGTCTGAATACCATAGCAGGGCAGTAGGAAGTCTCAAGAAATGGGTCATAGAGGCAGGGGAACCAGAACAGACAACAGATGATTATTTTCTTCCTCCCTTTCTCTCAACAAACAATTCTGTGGAGAATACATCTGCCACATAGCAATTGAGAAATTACCACACTGGTAGTTACACCAACTCTAGAGTGAGTCTTCAGATGGCCTTTGGGGAATTTGGTCATCTGCCAGGGGAGCCCCTGAAATCTTCATCACCCTTCCCTGACATCTTAGTGAAGGATGAACAAGTATGATTGGGGCACTGTTTCATGCTCATAATCCCAGATATTTAGGAGGCTGAGGCAGGAGCATTGCTTGAGACTTGGAGGTTGGGGTTAGTTTCTATGTCACAGTGAGAGCATATCTCTTTAAATATAAGCAAATTTGGTTAAAGGTGTTCTTGATCACTAGGATCTGGCTGACTGACTCCCAGCTTTCAGAACATTGGCTGTTTATTGAGTTAAACTTGGTATCATAATTTGTAGGATTTCAATGAAATGAAAAAGGAGACATCAGCTGTAGGAGCTCTCTAGTGGAGTTTTTGGGTCACTTAGGTAGACTATCATGTCGTCTGCAAATAATGATAGTTTGACTTCCTCCTTTCCAATTTGTATCCCTTTGACCTCCTTATGTTGTCGAATTGCCCGAGCTAGTACCTCAAGTACAATATTGAAAAGATAAGGAGAAAGGGGGCAGCCTTGTCTGGTCCCTGATTTCAGTGGGATTGCTTCAAGTTTCTCTCCATTTAGTTTGATGCTGGCTACCGGTTTGCTGTATATTGCTTTTACTATGTTTAGGTATGGGCCTTGAATTCCTGTTCTCTCCAAGACTTTAAGCATGAAAGGATGCTGAATTTTGTCAAATGCTTTTTCAGCATCCAATGAAATGACCATGTGGTTTTTTTCTTTGAGTCTGTTTATGTAGTGGATTGTATTGATGGATTTCCGTATATTGAACCAACCCTGCATTCCCGGGATAAAGCCTACTTGATCATGGTGGATGATCGTTTTGATGTGTTCTTGGATTCGGTTGGCAAGAATTTTATTGAGTATTTTTGCATCGATGTTCATAAGGGAAATTGGTCTGAAGTTCTCTTTCTTTGTTGGATCTTTGTGTGGCTTTGGTATCAGCGTAATTGTGGCTTCGTAGAAGGAATTGGGTAGTGTTCCTTCTGTTTCTATTTTGTGGAATAGTTTGAAGAGTATTGGTGTTAACTCTTCTTTGAAGGTCTGGTAGAATTCTGCGCTGAAACCATCTGGTCCTGTGCTTTTTTTGGTTGGAAGACTTTCTATGACTCCTTCTATTTCTTTAGGCTTTATGGGACTGTTTAGATGGTCTAGTTGGTCCTGATTTAATTTTGGTATTTGGTATCTGTCAAGGAAATTGTCCATTTCCTCCAGATTCTCCAGTTGTGTTGAGTACAGGCTCTTGTAGTAGGATCTGATGATTTTTTGGATTTCCTCAGTTTCCGTTGTTATATCTCCCTTTTCATTTCTAAGTTTGTTGATTTGGATACTTTCTCTGTGCCCTTTGGTCAGTCTGGCTAAGGGTTTATCTATCTTGTTGATTTTCTCAAAGAACCAGCTCCTGGTTTTGTTGATTTTTTGTATGGTTCTCTTTGTTTCTACTTGATTGATTTCGGCCCTGAGTTTGATGATTTCCTGCCTTCTACTCCTCCTGGGTGAAATAGCTTCTTTTTGTTCTAGGGCTTTCAGGTGTGTCATTAAGCTGGTAATGTATGCTCTCTCCATTTTCTTTTTGGAGGCAC